>NC_090657.1:33511861-33668049 GCF_040937935.1 Hyperolius riggenbachi | reverse complement strand
TAAAATACTAAATTTCGTAATCGTAATTACGAAAATTTGCGTAATTTGCGAAAATTACGAAATTTCGATTACTGTTAAAATCGTAATTGTAGTAATTTCGCGAAATTTCGGAAATTCGTAATTAGGTCATTACGCTCATCCCTAGAGACGACGGACCCGTCGTTGCCTCCAGTCCGGCGTGTGTACGGACCTTAACGGACAAGAGCGATTTTCACCTTTCAGTGCTCATCCCTTTAATTTGCCAATAGCTTAATCACTACTAATCACAATGAAATGATCTATATCTTGTTTTTTTCACCTCCAATTAGGCTTTTTGGGGTTGATATTTGTTTTCAGTAATTACTTTATTTTTTCTATGCATTTTAAAAGGGAAAAACAAGGAAAAAAATACACTTTCTCCAATTTCATACCTTATATTTGTAATATAAACACTGCTACTGTACATAAAACCCACACATTTTATCTTCCTATTTGTCCTGATTATCACAAGAGTTAAATTATGTCCCTAGCACAAAGTATGGTGACAATATATTGGAAATAAAAGGTGTTTTTTTTCTATGGATTTTTTTTTCCCACTAATCTCACGTGTACAGCGGCAGCAGCTTGTCATTACGTGGTTAATGTGTACCGAAAGTGACATGTGAGATGATGAAATAGGCATGCATACAAATAATTGGGCTACAGTCTTTTCTATTCTTTTTCTGCATGATAGAGTAAACCTTCAAGACAACAACACATATTGAGCTTTTCTCTTGGAGGACTGCAGCCACTAGGGACACACTCTGTAGGTAGTAGCAGTGTTAGGGAGTCTTGCCCAAGGTCTCCTACTGAACAGATGCTTGCCTCCTGAGCAGGGAGAGCTGAGATTTAAACTCTGGACTCCTGTGTGTCAGAGCCCTTAAAGAGACACTGAAGCGGAAAAAAATATATGATATAATGAATTGGTTGTGTACTATGAATAATTACTAGAAGATTAGCAGCAAAGAAAATATTCTCATTTTTATTTTCAGGTATATAGTGTTTTTTCTAACATTGCCTCATTCTATAATATGTGCAGATTACACAACACTCAGCATTCAAAATGATTCTTTCAGAGCAGTCTGTGAACTAATGACCTATCCTCTGGCAGATAAAAAGAAAACTGTTCACTTACAGTTGAGATAATAAAAAAGTCAGAATACAGCCTTCTCCACGACTTTGAAAGTCGTAGAGATTAATGGCTTTTTTGCATAAAGATAACTGGAGTTTCTTAACTCTTCCTGTACTGGAAACAATTACACTGATGTATCTGATCTTAATGTTTTATTTCTTAGCTGTGCTACACATACAAATCATAATATCATATTTTTTTTTCGCTTCAGTGTCTCTTTAACCAGTACACTATTAAGCCACTGCCATTCAGCGATGCAACGGACAGTTTCTGGGGGCCCAGTTGGACTATGATTAAGGCCATAAAACTTTTCCCTGAAGAGAACAGTTTCTGAGTGGAGGGCAGTGTTCTCCCCAGGCTCTTTTAGCCGGGTGCTCCACTCAGCTAGTTTTGATGAGCACCCGGCTGTGATCAGCTCACCTCTTCCTATGCTGTAAGCAGAGTTGCGCACAGAAGCATTGGCCCTGCATTCTCTCATCTCAGCCCACCAGGCTATTTTTTCGTGTCTCCTGGCTGGAAAAAAAAAATTCTGGGGAGAACACTGGAGGGGATTGGTTAAAAAGGTCAACAGTTCATATATTTAGCTCTCTGTGACACAAAGACAAATTTTCTTTGTTTAGGAGGATAAACCTAAATCATCATGATCTGTACAAATATAATTGACCAAAGCTAACCATAAATCATGTATTTATTTCAAGTTGAAGGAAACCACTCAGCAGAAAACCAAGGACACAGAACTCCTTGAGAGCCAAAGGAGACACTTTTCAATGCTGAGAAGGACGGTGCAAGACCTGGAGATTGAACTAGATGTTCACCGTAGCTTGGTAAGAGGAGATCATGTTTCTTATCTAAAAGAGAGTGTCCATCACAATAATCGTTTATCGTATGCCATTGTTAATTGTGCTCTAGGCGATGGCGTGGGTGGGTGCGATAGGTGTGGGCAGGTGGCGAGGGAAGCAATAGCCATGACGGCAGCAGCGATAGACGTAGCTCTCAACTAAGAGTCTTAATGTGAATCTCTGAACCAAAAAATCTACTCGGCAGCACTGAAAAGGCTTGTTTAAGGCCCAGTGCACACCAAAACTGCTAGCAGATCCACAAAACACTAGCAGTTTCATTTCAGAGCGATTCTAGGCATGTTTAGAGACGTTTTCTAAACATGCCTAGCAGTTTTGGGTGCGTTTTTGGGTGGCAGATTACACATATTGTTACAGTTACTGAACAGCTTCTGTAACAAAAATGCTTGGCAAACCGCTCTGATGTAGCATTTTTCAGAGCGGTTTGCGTTTTTCCTATACTTTACATTGAGGCAGAAACGCTTCTGCAAACCGCAAACGTGCAGGAGGAGGCACATTTGCGGTTTGCTACAAACCTCAAACCGCCGGTGTGCACCATCTGATTGAAATACATTAGCCAATAGTTTTTACAGGCGGATGCGGCCGGCGGATCGCATCCAAAACCGCTCGGTGTGCACTGGGCCTAACAGTTTTACAGCATCAGAAGTTTATTTTTCTTACCCAAGTCTCATGTTTAGCTGCACAGAAGAAAAACTGCTCGGGCATTTTTCCCCGATGCTGTGCAAAGCATGATGGGATTTCTGATGAGGTTGTTCTCCTGCCCTTTTGGTGCAATTTTTTTATTTTTGTATTTTGAAGTTGAGATTTGAAGCCTAGCGGGCGCAGCTGGGAGTGGTGATCAGGGAACAGGACAGAACTGTCTAATGCTTCATGTTACCTCATTTCAACCAAAAAGCAGAGCGAGTAACCTCATTTACACTCATCAGGGCTCTGCATAGGGAAGGAGGCGCTCAGGGGAGTAAGCCGCATTTCCATCATCATGCGCCTGTAGGCATGTGTCTACAGTGCCTTATGGTAAATCTGGCCCCGGCCTTAAGCAGGTTTTAAAGTCCCTCCAGGGCTTAAGCCTGGTATACACAATTAAAATTGGCCAATCACTAATTTTCCCACCACCATGTAGTGTTTGGTCCAATATATTTTAAATAGCGATTTGTGTAGATAATCTCTCATACTACATGAAGGAGGTAAAATTGGTCAGGGATTGGCTAATCAAGAGTGTACCAGGCTTTAACCTCCTTGGCGGTATGGAAGAGCTCAGTTTGTCCATGACTGCCGGAGGGCACCGCTCAGGCCCCGCTGGACCGATTTTCATAATTTTTTTTTAAAAACACGCAGCAAGCACTTTGCTTGCTGCGTGATAGGGACGATCGCTGCTGATCTGACGCTACCCGATGCCGCGATACGCTAGCACTTTGCCAAAATGCTGGGCTAATGTTAATGGATGGGGCAACTTCCACAGGAGCGTTTGCATTTCCCAGAAACGCAAACGCAGGACCTGCAGCACTTTGGGAGCGTTAGCGCTTCAATGTAAAGTATTGAAACGCTAGAGGAAATGCTCAGCAAAACCTAAACTGGTCGGTTTTGCTAGCGTTTTGCGGTTCAGCACACTGTAACAAAATGAAAAATAATTCACAGGACCAATCTGGACAAAAGCACAACTTGAAAAACGCTACACAACCGCTGAGCAAAAAAATACAATGTTGCAAAACGTGACCAAAAACACGCATGAATCCGCTTGCAAACCGCTCAGACAAAACGCTAGCGGTTGCGTTTCGCGTTTGCTGATTTCAGTGGGTTCCAGGCCTAATGTCAGATTTCTACTACTTACTGTAAGTGACAGCAACATAGGAGAAAAGTAATTTATGGCTCATTTTACTCTGGGAGAAATGTACTTATTTGTGTTTTAAATTTTAAGATTTTCGCGATAGTTCCTCTTTAAGCACCTTCAATTTAGATTGGCCAATCACTGACCTATTTTAACATTTCCATGTAGTATGAGAGCAAACACAATCTTTCATAGTATTGAAAAATCTGTTAACCTTCATACTACATGGAGGTTAAATTGGCCAATCAAAGTTTATGGTGTGCACCAGGCTTTTGTTACACCTATCGGATGATAGGACCAGTTGAACACTAATGCTGCGTACACACTGGCGACTATGGTCATTTGAAACAGCTCATTAACGATCGTTCCGCCGACAATCGGGGAAAGAACTTTACCCAACTATCATTACCACGAACGACAAAAGAACGACATCGGGAAGATGGAAATATCCGACCTGACGGATCGTATCTACCGACAATCGTTACAAAACTATAGTGTGTACAGACATCGGCCGAGAACGATCGTTACAAGGGCCAATGCACCTGTGTTGAATTCTGCCCAGTTTCCGTACTTCCTTTGTAGCGCGGCCGTTAAGATGGTTACATTGCTCATTTCAATTAAACTTTGTTTTCAAGTTAACAATCATATATTTGTATCTATTGTAACTCCATGTCAGTGGTTTTTTATTTTATTTTATATAAATATGTACGCAACATTTCCTTCTGATCGTTCTTTTCTGCGAGAACTATCGTTAAAATGTGTATGATGATCGCTGCATCCCATCGTTGCATTACAATCTTTCCAATATCGTTCGTCTGGTAACTATCCTTCTTTGCAAACGATAGTTATCGCAAGTGTGTACGAAGCATAAGGCTGTAGACACTATGCAAAAATTAATTACAACCGCCACTCAACGATCTGTATGCAAAAATTCAATTTATTAGTAGAAAAAGACGTGACCCCCATCCCACTAAAAAAAAAAACATGAACCCCCCCTAAAAACAAGATGTGGGCATCGACACCTAGGAGTACTCCTGGTAACACGCACACCAACCATTCACCTCATACACACACAGACTGGTCGGCCGGCCTGATTGCTGTTGTATTTGACAATTGCTGCGTAATGTGTTGACGCTTTATAAATATAATCAAAATAATAATAATAATAATAATAATAATAATAATAATACTACATTTGCTCAAAACCACTATTCTGTAACTTCTTTGGGACACATTCTAAATATATTCAGGCTCTCCATAGAGGGATTTCCATTACTGTAGTTTCATAGTCTCTGTAATAGCAATGCTTTTGCACTTTGTGACCAATGGCTACCGAGCAGGAATTGTGTGACAGTACTGTCAGCAACAGTAATTATGCACATATTCTTATGGTGCTTCGCATACTTTACCACCTTAGGATCTGCTTCCTGATGTTTTCAGGCTCTCATGGCGATCTCCGGGGCGTCCCGGCGGGTTGCAGGTACCTGCTGTGTGATCCGGCTCGCTGTCTGCCTCCCCGTTCACCATGTGCGTGTTTGGCGTGCGTCTTGCCTCTGATCCAGGCTGTTCCTCCAGCCCATCATCCCCAAGCCTCGCCCACATACGTTACGCCCACTGTCACGTGGGCTTCCTCAGTGTGATGAGTGTAGACATACTATGGGCTCTATTCACAAAGCATTACCACATTCCGGCTGATTTTTACCGATCATCTTCCCAAGTTACAATTCACTAAACAGGTCACCGCACAGAAAATCAGCATTCCCGACTAGCGAGGTAATTACTTCAGAAAATGTCAATTCACAAAGATTTACGCATTTTAATTACCGGGCCAGTGTCTGGTATTTTTCTTCAGCTCACAGCTGCCGATAACTGGCTCTACCCATGTTGTCTCTTTGCGGTGGATTTGACAGACAACCTTTGGGGTGAGCCAGGCAGCCAACAGGGAGAGCCACACAGCCTCCTCACTGTGATTGGATGCAATGGGGTATCGGGTGAGTCTTTCAGGGTATCAAAGCAGAGGAAGCTGACAATTCTGTGGGCATCCCTTTAGATGTGCATATTTGTATTGTACAAACAGAACAGCTCCCCCTGGTGGCTGCAGCATATCTAAAGGGATGACACAGATGTCCTGGCACCTTAGACCTTACCCTCCATGAACCTACAAACTCCCCTGCCGAACCGCTCTGCAAGTGAGCTGGCTGTCACTTCTCCATCACTTCCCTTGCCCATAATAGGTAGCTACAGGTGTCCCTTAGCATTAGGTAGCCAGAGGTACCCTCATTATTAACCACTTTATCCACCACCACAGTATATCTACATCCTCTGTGACTTCATCTAAGCCTCGAGTCAGTGGATATACGTCTTGTAGCAGAAGCAGTGCTGTGCAGGATTGGGCTTGCTCCTGTGCACATTTCTGGCACTATCTGATGCAGCACTAATTGGTGAAGGGGTATATAGGTTTCCTGAGCTAATGAGATTGAGTTATACTATTAAAAATACTTTTATTTTCTCAGTTCATCATCAAAAATAAACTCTGTAGCATTATTTCAGAAACCAAATATCTTTACCATAAATTGTGACAGGAACATAATCCAAGTTATGTGATAGCGGTAAGAATAGCTAAACAAAATTTGTGGGTTTTTTATCTACAGTAGGAATAGTGTGGTTTTTTTCTATTTTTTCCTTGTTTTGCCATTAAAATTCATAGAATAAAATAAAATTGTTCAAGGGAAAAAAATTGAAAGAATTCAATGAAAGTCTAGTTTGTCTTGAAAAACCAGAAACGAAATATATATTGTGTGTCATAAGTAGGGATAAAGTTATTTCTAATTAAATAAGGACATAGCTAAACTGTCACAACTGCTCTGGTCCATAAGAGGGAAAAAAAGGTCTGGATCCAAAGTGGTTAAGAAGCTAATAGCGCCCTCCCTATAGGGAGATCTTCTCAGTGAAATGCAGAGAGCTGGGTGAGTAGAGGTGCGTACACACATGCGACTATAGTCGTTTGAAACGATCGTTCCCTGATCATTTCAAACGACGATCGTTTAAAATAAAACAGCCAACGACCATGAAGTCTAACGACGGACGAGCTAGTTCGTTCAATACGAAATATTTAGCTTGCCGGATTTTTCCCAATGACGATCGTTTGCAAAAGTAGTACATCGTTGGAAACGATCGTTCGTACTAGGCTTGCGCATGCGCATTTCACTATTTCTCCATGGAACTTTTCATTTTTATGCGCATCCGCAATCGTTGCTTTATTTGTTGTAACGTTCATTTTAACGATCAGATCGTTTCACACCTTTTACAACTAACTTTACTTAGGTCGTTCTTTCTTCAATTAAAAGTTTGTTCGTCGTTCATAACGAACGATCGTTGTCGCATGTGTGTACGTAGCATAAGAGTAACCTCATTTGAGGTCTGCTTCAGACTCTGCGTAGGGAAGGAGGGAGGGAGGCACTAGGGGATGCCTTTCCATCATTAGCCTATGCCTACAGTGCTGTATGGTGAACCCGGTCCTGTCGGAGACAGACAGACAGACAGACAGACAGACAGACAGACACCTCCCTGCCTGCTGCCCTGCCAGAAGGCTGGTAAGTGACACTTACTGAGCAGGGATTAGTGACTTGAGGCATGTTTGTTCGGTAAATTACCAAACTTCTGCCTCAAGGGGGACAACTTTTATGAATTTGGGGAAAAAAAAAACCCGCATGAGGCATTTTACCAACCAAAACGCTACAGATTTCACTGCTTATTGTGAATAGAGCCCTATGAGTGCTTTCTGAGAGCTGTTGTGACCATCAGAGAGCTTTTTAATAACGCTCCCACTTGCGATAAAATCGTAGTAAAATCGTGATCGCAGCAATTTTACTGCAAATCGGAGCATTTTTTAAAAAAAGCTCAGAAAGCGCTCATAGTTGTCTACAGGCTAAGGCCTCTTACACACTAAGACATTGCGTTTGATGCGACGTTAAAGTCGCACAACGTGCCCCTAACGCAGAGCATGTAGATTATGAAATTGGACGTTATTTTGCACTGCGTTGTGTCTCTCGGTGCACCGTTTTCGTTGCATAATGATGGAACAAAATTGGCGCATGCGTTACATTTTTAAAAAAAAAACCTTACTGAGCATGTGCAACACACATAACGCAGCAAATGTATTGCTAAACGCACAGCATGCAGCACTTTCTAAATATTGCTACACGTTACACACAACGCAACGTGTGCACTGTGAATGTCGCACAGACTTAATATTGCTGTGTGTTAGTCCACGTTAAAATATTTTCTAACGTGCGACTTTAACGCTGCACTGTGAAAGAGGCCTAAAGCCTGGTACATACCTTCAATTTTGATTTGCCAATCCCTGGCCAATTTTACCACCTTCATGTAGTATGAAGGTCAACAGATTTTGAACACTATGAGCAGATTATGTAGGTAAACGCTCATACTACAATGGCGGTGAATGGTGATGAAGTTGGTCAATCAAAGTTGAAGGTGTGTACTGGGCTTTTGAATACAGACACTTATTAGATTTTTATTCTCAATACATGAATAATGCAATTTGCATTGCACACTTATATTTTTGCTTGATTACGCTGTGTGTCGATTTAACACTAAAAATGAGGGAGCTGTATTAGATTTTTATTTGCAATCTAGGAAGAATGCAAATATACAAATAATGCAGATTGTATCTAAATTTATGAATTATGCAGGCTGCATGCACGTCTGTACAAATCTCCCCCTGCTATCCCACAACCTGTGCATTGCTCAACAGGTATAAGGCTGCTTTCACAGTGGGACGTTACAGGCGCACGTTAGAGCAGCCTGTAACGCAGCCCAACTCACAGCACTGAAAAATCAATGGGCTGTTCACAGTGCCCACGTTGCGTTACAGTGTAATGCTGGACGTTCAAAGAAAGTGCAGCATGCTGTGCGTTATACTCGTATTTTGCTGCGTTAGACTGTTTGCACATGATCAGTAATGTCTGTTTTTTTTTGCCACATGGCTAATTAATATTTACTGCACTGTGGTGTTTACTTCCTGGAGCGGCCGCTTTGTGCTACGATTAGCTGGCAGGACCACATGTTGCGGAGTGTTCCGATCACGTGGTCTCCATAGTCTTTTGCCTGCATGCGCCGTTTTCGTCCGATAGTATGCGTCAAAAAGTGTGCATCACGGACGCATCAACAGCTCACTGCTGCCTGGTAACTGCTCACTGCTGCCTCATAACTGCTTGCCGAACACACAGCTTAACAGTTCATGGAAAAGAGGCCTAAGTGAGCACAGATGTAAGTCAACAACACAATTCAAGCACAAAATTGTGCGTACGTACAAAAAGGGCGCCCGGACAAAAAGGGCGCGGGGTGTAAACTCTAAATAATAATTAATCATTAATAGGGTTTATAAAAATAGTGTGCTATATTTCGTTTACAAATAAGGTTTAACAAAATTATAAATAATGTTTATGAAGTCAGAAATTGTGAAAACGTTATTCTTCCCTGTTTCTAAAGTTAAACTTATAATTACGTTTATGAAAAAAAAATATATGTTTAATTGTTATAATTCTATATTATTGTGAATAACCTTCATTTACGGTTTGTTCTTATAATAAAATCTGAAAATATTCTTTATAACGATGATATAAATATAACTACGTTCGTAATAAGTGTTGTAAAACATTAGTAATTATTACTAAAATTTTATGAAAACTTTACCTAAGCCTACTCTTACACAGAACCCTCCCTGTACCTATCCCTAACCCCTAGACCCCCCTGTTGGTGCCTAAACCTAAGACCCCCCTGTTGGTGCCTAAACCTAAGACCCCCCTGTTGGTGCCTAAACCTAAGACCCCCCTGTTGGTGCCTAAACCTAAAACCCCCCTGTTGGTGCCTAAACCTAAAACCCCCCTGTTGGTGCCTAAACCTAAGACCCCCCTGTTGGTGCCTAAACCTAAGACCCCCTGTTGGTGCCTAAACCTAAGACCCCCCTGTTGGTGCCTAAACCTAAGACCCCCCTGTTGGTGCCTAAACCTAAGACCCCCCTGTTGGTGCCTAAACCTAAGACCCCCCTGTTGGTGCCTAAACCTAAGACCCCCCCCTGTTGGTGCCTAAACCTAAGACCCCCCCCTGTTGGTGCCTAAACCTAAGACCCCCCTGTTGGTGCCTAAACCTAAGACCCCCCTGTTGGTGCCTAAACCTAAGACCCCCCTGTTGGTGCCTAAACCTAAGACCCCCCTGTTGGTGCCTAAACCTAAACCCCCCCCTGTTGGTGCCTAAGTAACCCTCCCTGTACCTACCCCTAACCCCTAGACCCCCCTGGTGGTGCCTAAACCTAAGACCCCCCTGGTGGTGCCTAAACCTAAGACCCCCCTTTATTATGTGGATAATAATGTTTTACTAATTGTGGATGCAAAAAATATTTTGCAATTTACGTTACGTACTGATCGCTTTATTTTGTGAATAATAATGTTTTACAAACAGTATGGGATAAAACTTTAAATAATGTTTTAATTAGTTAAATAAGATAAATATGTTTAGTATTTTTATAAACGTTATTCGGCACGGGTGCATTTTATAAACGTAAATCACCACAAGCACACTTATAAATCATTAAAAATCTCCTGGCGCCAGTTGTAAACGTTATTTATGTCCTGCGCCCTTTTTTCCTGCTCGGCGCCCATTAAACGCTATTTATTATGAGAGTGAATGGCGGCGCCCTTTTTGTCCACTAGCGGCATGCGCCCTTTTTTCCCGCTTCCCAAAATTGTCCCCATACACTTCAATGCAGAAAAAACTAAATTATGGTTGCAATTTTGCAACATTTCTGCTATGCGAAACTTAGCCAAGTTTGCTAAATCAAGTTTGGGAATTTTTCCTGCTCATATTTGCATGATGTAAATTATATGCATGTCTGGAACATCTCGGAATAATAGAAAGTGTATTTCAGTGTTCCAGATCCAGACTACATACAATCTGTATCTAAGGACTGATTTACACTACGGGCTGGTGCACACCAAAACCCGCTAGCAGATCCGCAAAATGCTAGCAGATTTTGAAACGCTTTTTTTAATTTTTCTATGGCGTTTTGCTAGCGTTTTGCGGATTGCTGCTGCGGTTTTCAGTATAGTAGATTTCATATATTGTTACAGTAAAGCTGTTACTGAACAGCTTCTGTAACAAAAACGCCTGCAAAACCGCTCTGAAGTGCCGTTTTTCAGAGCGGTTTGCGTTTTTCCTATACTTAACATTGAGGCAGAAATGCACCCGCAATCCAAAAAATGCCTCACCCTGGCATTTTTCGTTTCTGCAAAACGCCCCCCGCTCTGGTGTGCACCACCCCATTGAGATACATTGACCAAGCGGATCCGCAGCCGCAAGCGGCTGCAGAAACGCTGAAAAAGCCGCTCGGTGTGCACCAGCCCTGAAAGAGCATTTTAAAATGCTAGAGATTTTAAAAGCTCTTGCTAATGCAATGCTATGGGGGATTTTTACCAAATCACATCACTCCAGTGTGAACACTCACATAGGATAACATTAGCAAGAGCGTTTCAAATCACAAAGCTCTTGGAAACGCTCTTGTAGTGTGAATGAGTCCTAATTGACCATCTCTATATAGACTGAGGCTGGATTCACACTACTCCATCAGTTTTCGGAGTACACTTTTTCAGCATGAGGTTTCTGACAGTGCTGCATTGCTGTCAGCTGTTTCTCTGCATGTGATAAATGTATTAGTGTGTGAATTAAAGGGGAACTGAAGAGAGGTATATGGAGGCTGCCATGTTTATTTCCTTTTAAGCAATACCAGTTGCCTGACAGCCCTGCTGAGCCTCTGCCTTTAATACTATTAGCCATAGCCCCTGAACAAGCAGATCTTGGTGGTAGTAGCAAATATTCAGGTGTTTCAGACTTTAAAGTCAGATCTGACAAGACTAGCTGCATGCATGTTTCTGGTGTTATTCAGATACTACTGCAGAAAAAATAGACCAGCAGGGCTGCCAGGCAACTGCTGTTGATTAAAAGGAAATGAATATGGCAGCCTCCGTATACCTCTTACTTCAGTTCACCTTTAAAGGGACTCTGAGCGCTAAATAAAAATGAAATTTGGGGTTACCATTCCTCCACCCCCCCCCCTTAGCCCACGTGGTCCTCCAGCATCCTCTCCCTTCTCTCGCTCCCGCTGGCGACTCTGGTAATCGGCGACTCTAGGGGGAAGTCGCACATGTGCACCCATTGCGCCATCACACCGGTCGCCGTAAGCCCCCTGCGCATGCGCGGTTCAGTCTTTAAAGAACTGCGCAGGAACCTTACCGTGAACAGTGTGATGGTGCACAGATGCGACTTAACGCGAGAGTGGGCAATTTCTGGAGCCGCCAGCAGGACTAGGAGAGGGGAGAAGAGGATGCCAAAGGACCTAGCCGGCTCCAGGGGCCTGGAGGAACCCCCAGGTAAGACCAAATTTTGTTTTCATTTAGCGCTCAAGGTCCATTTAAAAATTGGTTCTCAGTTTTCCTATGCAGAAAGTGCATAGAAAAGCAGACGCGTGGGAATCCAGTCTTAGGGCTGGAGCTGGAGAGGTTCATGAGCGTTTTTAAACACGCTAGCGGTTTGAAAACTGCTTGGGTAATGTATTTCAATGAGCTGGTGCACACCAGAGCGGTTCATTTTTTCCACAAACGCAAACTCGGGGGCTGCAGCATTTTTTAGATTTCGGAGGCGTTTCTGCCTCAATGTTAAAGTGTAGGAAAGTGATTGAACTCCATGGACGTATGTCTTTTTTCAACCAAAATAACTATGTAACTATGTGGAAAACCGCTAGATCAGAGTGGTTTTCCAGGCGTTTTGATTCAGAAGCTGTTCAGTAACAGCTTTACTGTAACAATATATGAAATCTGCTACACAAAAACTCTCCAAAAAATGTTAGGCATGCTTAGAATCATGCCTAGAATCGCTCTGAAAATCTGCTTCAAAAACCTCTAGCTAGCGGTTTTTGGTGTGCACTGGGCCCTAAACCTATCTGTGGTTATTCATTACAGCATATCTCACTTCTATATACCACATCCCCCAAGAGCTTACACCAAACCTTACCTCCAGCAACGCTCTGCACAGCAGACTGATTGCTCTGTGGCCAGATAACAGTTGATAGGCTGAGCTAAGGAGCCCACCTGTGGAGCTCCTGCAATGCAGTAGCAGAGATGGGCAATGAGATGCAAATACTACCAAGTTGATACAGGATTATACATATTGTATATGCAAATGTATGCTGCATGAAAAAAGGGCAATTGAATCCTGCCAAAGTGGTGATCCATTTTTTAGCTGCATACATTTGCATGCCAATTTTGCATAACCCTGCACCAGCTCGGAATTATTTGCATTTCATTGACCATCCCTAGTCGGGGCATCAAAACACAAACCGTGGCTATATTTGATTGGTCCAATTCCAAGCTGTAAAAATGTGCATAGAATTAGCATACAATTGACATCAATATGGAATTGTCACCATTTCATTGACCATCCGTAATCTGGTGTAACTGCATTTGATTGCCTTGATTCCAAACTGCATTAGATCTGTTTCAGGCTGGGAGCGCACTTGTCTGTCAGTTTTCTGTATATGTTTTTCTGCACACCATGTGAGCTTGTATGTGGAAAAATATGTGCACTTTTTTTTTATAGCCGAGAGTGTTAGGCCTCCTTTCCAAGGACTGTTGAGCTGTGTGCTCAGCAAGCAGTTACCAGGCAGCAGAAAGCAGTTACCAGGCAGCAACAAGCAGGTACCAGGCAGAAGTGAGAGTTTGAGAGGCATTTCACTGCCTAATGCCTCTCAACAGTTCGTGGAAAGGAGGCCTAACTGATAGCAAAAACACACACCATGCTGCACTGTTGTCAGTTATTTTCTGCATGCTAAAAACACACATATTCCTGTGCAGAAAACGGGCATGAAAACAGACAAGTGTGCTCCCAGCCCCATGCAGAGCTAGTGTCAGGGAGGGTTCACACTGACTCATCAGGAAATGCAAACGCTTTCTCAATCAATAGCATGTTGGTCTGCATTATACATGTGGGCGTTTTTTCGCGTACATGTGAATTTGGCGCTGGTACACTTGGGCGCAGGATCCAGCTGTTATATGGCTGGTCCTGCTTCTGCACAAGTCCGGGGCGTTTTAATTACTATTCCCCCTCCAGGCCACCATGGATAGTGGGGGAATGAAATAATTCGGCTTCCAGCGATTGCTGGAGGCCGAATTATTGTGTTTTTTAAGCAACTTCGGCTCCGTCTTCTGACGGAGCCGACCTTCCTCACTGAGCGCCGCTATAGACTGATTCCCATTACAGTCTATGGCGGCGCTGGCTGCGCCCAAAGGTAGCAGCGCTGAAAAGCACTGCTCCGCGTTTTTTCACAGTAGCAATGATTGTCAATGTGAAATTTGTAGCATGTGATAAAGTAGTGCCTGTTGTCAGTTTTTAAAAGTATTGTAGCCAATTTCAACTTGGTTCTTGGACATAAGTTTCACAAGTGGATAAAATGTTTAGAGTTTTCACAGAGATAATTGTTTTTTTTTTTTTATTCTCAATGAATAGACAGATTTGGTTTAGCTGGTTTTTGTGTTTTGTTTGTCAACAGAAATCCACCCAAGAGGTAGCATTGCATGACATTGAGACTGGCTACATCTCCCATCTGGAAAATATCCAGAGAATTGTATTTAGACTAGAAAATGAGTTGACCAAAGTAAGATCGGAAGCTGATAAACTGACCTCTGACAGCAGACTGCTGTACTATCTGAAGGACCTTCTAGAGATGGAAATAAGAACATACGGTCTTCTTATGGATGAAGAGGAGAACAGGTGGGAAATGTTTTACTGAACTTCATTGAGATCTGAGACATCAGCATGGTTGTTCTGAACTCATCTGCCAGTACACACATTAACCTCATTTACAATATTTGGTTAACGAAATACGTACATTGAGTACACTTACCACAAAAGACAAACATTGAATAAACTTAACTTACCTTTTGGTACTTTTAATTTAGATATATGGTATGTCGTAGGCATTGGGGATCATCCAGCACCTTCATTGTAGGCCAGAGGGAGGAGGGGGTGAGGGACTTGTGTACTTATACATGTAAGTATAGTTATCTGTAACTTCCGACCAAGACTGCATTTCTAACCATGAAGGTCCAGGATTAGAGTTCTGGCCACTGTGGCCTACTACTCCTCCTCCAATCCACAATGGCAGCTGCAAACAACAGTGATGTCACTTCCTGTTTACCAAGAAACTAGGAGATGGAAAGGAGGTGGGGCTTTTTCTTAATTAGGGATTGAATTTCAGCATTAGGAATGTTTGGAAATGTCGATCTCCGATTCAGCAGAAATTCCAATTTACCGTTTGCCCAATTTCCTGTTTTTCCAATCTACGATTTTAGGGTGTTTTTTTTTTTAATCAGAGAATGCAAAAAATAAAATAAAAAATAAATAAATAAAATCGGAAAGTCAGATAAATGAGGCGCCATCATGGCCGCAATGAGCATTGCAGTGCAGCACCCATTGTACCAGGCAGCCGGGGCTGCCAAATGACCTGCTGTTATAGATTTTCAGTATTCAGCAGAGCTTAGGCTGCTTTCACAGTGAGACGTTACAGGCGCAGGTTAGAGCAGCCTGTAACGCAGCCCACCGCACAGTAATGAAAAATCAATGGGCTGTTCACAGTGCCCACATTGCATAGGAGTATAACGCTGCACGTTAAATGAAAGTGCAGCGTACTGTGCGATATACTCGTATTTGGCTGCGTTAGACTGTTTGCACGTGCTCAGTAAAGTTTTTTGTTTTTTAAATGTGCCGCATACGCCGTTTTCGTTCAATCCGTATGCGTCAAAAAATACGCATCACGTACGCATCAAGAGACGCATAACGCAGTGCAATGTAACGTCCAACTTCAAAGCTAACATGCGTTGCGTTAGGGGCACATTATGCGACCTTAACGTCGCATCAAACGCAACGTCTTAGTGTGAAAGAGCCCTTAGAGTTTTTGTGGTGGTAGTTTGTGGTTTTTCTTTGACTCCTCTGCTTTTTGTTTTTCTCACAGGCTAGAAGATGTAATCTCTGAGTCCTCTCGGGGAACTCCTCCTAACCACAGACAAAGTAAGCATGCTATTAGGCACTGGGAACTAAACCAGGATATTATTTAATTAATGCAAACCTGGATTAGGCCTGGAACCCACTAGAGCATTTTTTTGCTTTTTTGAGTGCTCAGGGATCGCTTTCAATCACTAGTGATTTCCCCAAACGCTCTGCCAATGTAAATGGATGGGACAGATTCCACTAGAGCAATCGCAGGACATGCAGCATTTTGGGAGCGTTTCCACTCTTATAAATTGTATGGGTGCAGGGAAAACACTCCCAAAATCACAAATCGCTAGTGATTGCGATAGCACTTTGCGCTTTTTAGTGGGTTCCAGGCCTTAGGCTAGGTTCAATTTTCCCTCACTTCATCTCAGGGCTGGAACCCACTAGAGCGCTTTTTTCTGAGCATCTAGGGAGCACTTTAACCACTTCAGGATCACAGTGCTAAGCAGGGCTGCTCAAATCCGTTCCGGGAGACATCCGGATAGCTGATATCCAGATATCTCCCAGTTACCTGGGCGGGGGGGGGGTCAATCTTACCTGTCTGACGTCTTCTACGGTCTGTCCCTCGACGCCTCCCACGATTCGGTCCAAGCGACGGTCACGTGATCACAAACACTTCCTCCTTCCAGGTTGAAGGAGGAAGTGTTTGTAATCACGTGACGCCGGATTGGAACGCATCGTGGGAGGCGCCGAGGGATGAAGAAAGAAGACGTCACACAGGTAAGATTGACCCTGTCGCCCACCCCTTACAGGTTTACTGCGAGATATCCAGAAAGCAACTATCCGGGTATCTCCCGGATCCGAATTTGCACAGCCCTAGTGCTAAACCCCCCCCCCCCCCCCTTAAAGACCAGGCTATGTTTTGTTTAATTGGCCACTGCAGCTTTAAGGCCAAGCTGCAGGGCCACACAACACAGCACACAAGTGATCCCCCCCCCCCCCCCCCCCCCCGTGTTTAGTTTTATTTATTTTTTATAAATATTTATGTTTTTTTTTTATTATTATTTTATTAAAATTACCTATTTATTTTGTTTCCCTTTTACCTCCCTCCCTCACTGCAGGCAGCCAGTCCTGGAGATCGGCTGTCATAGGCTTCTGCCTATGAGAGCCGATCGCCCTCTTGTCCCCCAGGGGGACAGCCATGTCATACGGCAGTCCCCAGTACAGCGCTGCTGCTATTCGCAGCGCTGTACTACATGTAAAGACTAAGTCTCCCGAGCGGCAATTGCCGCTCAGAGACTGAAATCTGGGTGGAGCTCCGCCCCCCGAGCAGAAGATGCGCGCGCAGCCTGAGTGCGATCTCCTGCAAAATGCAGCCCCAGTGAGTGTGGAGCGGTCTTGAGGTAGTTAAATCGCTAGCGATTTCCCTAACAGCTCTGCCAATGTAAATAAATGTAGCAAATTCCACAATAGCGATTGCGATTAGCAAAATCACAATCACAGGACATGAAGCATTTTGGGAGGGTTTGCGCTTCAATATAAATTATTGAAGCGCTGGCAAATCGCTCATAAATCGCTACACATATCGATTTGTGTGCAACTTGAAATGACCGCAAACTGAAAAAAAAAAAAATTGAAACAACTAATTAGAATTAAAATCGCAAATTGCTATCACAATCGCTGGCAAAAAGCTTACACTATTTAAAATCGCTGCCAAAATCGCAGGAAAAAGCTCATGAAATCACTTACAAAATGCTAATTAAAAATGCTGGCGATTGTGAGAGCGATTTGCGACTTGTAGTGGGTTCCAGGCCTCAGAAAATGGCATTTACTGGATCTGATACTTTATCTGACCCTGCACATTTAAAGGACACTCGAAGCGAAAATACACTAATGAAATAAACAATTGTATCTATCTTCCTTCTCCTAAAAATGATTTTTTTAAGATATTCCACAGTTTTATGTTTAAATCTACTTTTTAAGTTTTATTGTTTTTGCTCAATGACACATTCATTGAAGTATGCCAGAGCTAAAATCTATGACCTATTGACCCTTTTTATCTCTTTCCTGCTCTCAGAAGCTATTTTCTGCTAAGAAAGTGTTTTATAGTTGGAATTTCTTATCAGTGAGGGTCACACTATAGTCACTTCCTGTCTGAGTCAGGACTGAGTAAGCCACTTACATACCTGATATTTAACTCTTTCAGGTAAAGAAAGAAAAAAAGGAACACAGCATAGTTATTTGTGTGCTAGGCACTGTACATACACGTCTATCTCATCATGTCACATGTCACTTTGGGTATCCTTTAAAGTGGCCATACATCTAGGGATGTAGCAGCCCAATCGACCAACCAATTCAATAATTCTATTGAAAAAAGAGAGAATAGAGTTTGTGCGATTGACAGTTGATTAGGGATGGTCAGAAATGCCCAGTTTCGATTCCACGGTAATTCTGATTTCCGCAAATGCCAATTTCTGATTTAAGTTTTTCCTATTTTCAATTTTTCTAATTTCCGATTTTTTCCGGTTTCCAATTTTCAAGGAGTATTTTATTTTTATTTTTTTTTGCATCAGAAAATACAAAAAAAAAATCGGAAAATCGAAAAACGGAATCTTGTGATGGGTCTAAAATTATTGCAGTAATCTTATTTGTGTGAAAAATGCTGCACTCTCTGATTGTTCCAATGCTTCTAAAGTTTGAGATTGGACTACAATTACCAAGTTGCGGTAAATCTGATTTCCGGGGAATTCCATTTTCCGATCGGAAATGCCAAACTCCAATTTGGAAATTCGGAAAATTCAATTTCTGTGGAATCCGAATGAGCATCCCTATAATTGACTGATATCTGGGCAAATTGCATCGATTTATTGATCGAGCAGGTTGGAAGATATCGGTCAATACGGCTATTGTTCACATGAATTTGATCGACAATGAATCAATTTGTAGATTTAGAACATGGAGGCACAACTTCATTCAGATCGATCAGTGAAAGTGAATCACATAGGATATTGCTTGTGGTGTGTGGGCCACTAGCAGGGCCAGTTCGCCCATGAGGCGGGGTGAGGTAGGTTCCTCAGGCGGCAAAGAGTGGGGGTCTGCCAAGCTGGAATGGGTAGCGGGCAGAAAGGGGGTATTGGGCACAGCTGCAGGGAGAGGGGTCGGACCCCCCTTCACCTGGGTCCCCCGATCTGCGTTCCCATCTAGCTTTAAAGTGCAGCAGCAGCATATAAATAGGAGACAGCGGGCGGGGATGGCTCACCTCTTCCGCGTTCCAGCGTGCGTTCCACAGTCGTCACTTCCTGCAATGCCGTCCAGTTACAATACAGTGGGCGGCAATGCAGGAAGTGACGACAGTGGAACGCACGCTGGAACGCGGAAGAGGTGAGCCATCCCCGCCCGCTGCCTCCTATTAATACGCTCGCTGCTGCACTTTGAAGCTAGAGGGGGAGCGCAGATCGGGGGACCCAGGTGAAGGGGGGGTCCGACCCCTCTCCCCGCCGATATGCCCGATACCTCCTTCCTGCCCGCTACCCCCTCCAACTCGGCGTCCCCCCACACCCACAGCTTTCATCGGTTCTAACAAGTTTGCCTCAGGCGGCAAAAAGTCTAGAACCGGCCCTAGCCACTAGTCATTCAACTGTCAATTAACCACACTGTAGTTGATTACCCAATAAAGTAAATCGATTAGTCACTACTTGATGCAAAATCGCTAGATGTATGGCTAACTTTAGTTTTTGCTTATAAACCTCTGAGACAGCATTGTGGGGGAAAGGGCAGTGAAGGGAGTCAGCTACTATTGCAGAATGGTACTCCATCAGCAAGACGCATAGTAAAGATATTCTAGGAATGGAGCATTAAAAATTAAAAATCGAATGACCTCCTGCGGTGGATCACAGATGGCCAGCTCCTCACCACACACTGCAGTTTTTCTCCTCACATTCCCTTCTCCCCTTACTAAACTCGACACTATGTAGTATTGTGCTGTGCTCACACCTCGTGTAGTCATTTCAGGACCTGTAGAACAACCCACATTATTTATTTATAATCTACCATTTGCCAAATTATACACGGTGAGGGAAATAAGTATTTGATCCTCTGCTGATTCTGCTTGTTTGCGATTTGACCAAGAAATGACCAATGTATCGTTTTAATGGTAGGTTTATTGTAGCTGAGAAAGTCAGGATATTTTGAGGTATTTTGTAATTACTCAGATATTTTATACGCAGTTCAAAACCAGCAAAAAAGTCAAACATTCAAATCTGAGTCTAAATGGACACCAGTAGACACCAAGATGGTTTCCATATAACTAGAACATATAGCAAGCAGACCTCACCATTAGAAATGGCACTGCCTAGGAGAGCTCATGAAGAAGCATGCGATCAGTTTGATCAGCTGATAGATTTGTGAGGCTCTGATTTGCTGATCATGATTATGCCTTAAACCAGGAAGTTATCACAGCAAATCAGAACCTTGTAAATGTATTAGCTGATCAAACTGATCACATGCTCCTCCATGAGTTCTTCTAGGCAGGGCCATCCCTACTCACCACTAGAATACCCAAGGAATACAGGAGGGCAGCTTACTGAGCATAGACTAGTCCACTGATCAAATTAATGACGTTTGGATGATTTACCGTTTTAAACTCCCTAGAGTTAAGGACAAGCCTGACTCGTCCTCAAAAAATAGCTAGAAATAGTGATGACGAGTCAGGCTTGTCCAACTATTACAATCACTCACCTGCGACGCCGCCAGCGTGTGGGGATCCCTCTCTGCCACCTCCGGTTTCCCTGCGCGCATATTCCCATCTTCTTCTCAGCAATCCCTGGTGGCCATCTCCTCTTCATCCTCATTCGTCGCTTCCTGTCCCTCGGCAAACACGTCTCCCGGCGTGTCCCTATAATGACGCTGCATGCGCCCCCTGGTGTCTTGTGCACACAGTGTCATCACATCAGGCTGCAAATTCATTTTTTTTTTTTGTATTGGATTCAATACAAACATCTGTATTGCATCCAATCTAAAAAATTCTAAGTGTAAAGGAAAAAAAGCTATGAGCAGCACTACTGCCCATAACATCAAATAATTATAACGTTAGGCCCGGTCCACATTAGCGTTTGCCAACGGAACCGCCCGAACGGTTCCTTGGTCCGTTTCGCTGAGCGGACCAAAAAATGCTGCAGGACCCATTTTTCCGGACCGTTTTGCTCAGCGGAACGGACACGGAAGGTTTTGCAGCATATAGGAACCAATGAAAATGGGCGTTTTACAGCACACTTGCTGTAAAACGGACCGTTTTCACCGGATCCAGCTGGCCTGATCCGTATGTCCGGTTCCGTAAAACAACGCTTATGTGAACCGGGCCTTAAAAATAAAAAATAAAAAACTTAAATGCATGCAAACATATACAAATAAGAAGTATTTTTCTTGCAGAGTAAAATGAGCCATAAATTACTTTTCTCCTATGTGGTTGTCACTTACAGTAGGTAGTAGAAATCTGACAAAAGTGACAGGTTTTGGACTAGTCCATCTCTTCATGGGGGGTTCTCAGCAAGGCTCTTATTCTTTATAAAGACATTCCCTGAAATGGATTTATGCAATGATGCTGGCCAGCTTCCCTGCTCGCTGCACACTTTTTTTTGGCAGCTGGACAGAGCAACTGCCATTCGCTAATGCCTTTGAAAATCAACAAAACCCTGAGAAGTCCAAAACCTGTTGGTTCTGTCTGATTTCTACTACTTACTGTAAATGACAGCAACATAGCAGAAAGGTACTTTATGGCTCATTTTACTTTGGAAGAAACGTACTTCCTTTTTGTATGTGTATACATATATTTTAAATTTTACGATCTTCGTTATCAAATTCTCGATAACATTTTTTTTATGCTATTTTTATATTGTACACATGCTTGTGGACACAGCTTGCAAGACCTCAACTTTCAAGCAGTGCACACAAATGCTTACAGTATAAAGAAACACTTAAAAAAAAAAAAGGTACACTTTTTGGTGCAAAAATTGCATGGACATTAAATTCCCAGGAAAGGTAAAAGAAATTAATCAGACTTTTAGATCTAGGTCATTTTACGTTACCTGGTCACATCTGCTGTCAAAACTGTGGCATGTCACCCACTGATAATAACCAATAATATAAAACCATGTGAATACTTTTTCCATATCAGAGCAAAACCGCCTCATTTAGATTTATAGTGTTTTTGTGTCTGATTTCAGAGTCAAAGTTTTCCATTACGAAAGACCTGCTGCTTGGTGAACTGGCAACCAGACGTTCGAAACACCGTTTAAACGAGACGAGAGAAAATAACTGATTTTTTTTTTTAAATTTTGTAACATGAAATAAAGTTATTTATTGACAGTAGCACAGCAGTAAATTTAATTGTGTGTATGCTATAAGGCTGCTTTCACAGTGGGACGTTACAGGCGCACGTTAGAGCAGCCTGTAACGCACCCCAACGCACAGCAATGAAAAATCAATGGGCTGTTCACAGTGCCCACGTTGCTTTACAGTGTAACGCAGCACGTCTACATAACGTACTGCATGCAGTACTTTACACGCGGCTAAGCCGTGTTAGACTGTTTGCACATGCTCAGTAGGGTTTTTTTTCATTTTATGAGCGGAGAGGAGGCGGGGAGAGGCCGCTACGTAGCCAGGCACATGGCTACTTATTATTCACTGCACTTGCAGTGTTTACATCCTGGAGCTGCCGCTGATTGGCTGGCGGGACCACGTGATGCGGAGAGCTCCGCTCACGTGGTCTCCGCAGTGCCTCCGACAGAGCAGGCGCACCAAGAGCTGCTTGTAATGCAGCTCTAGGTAGCATCCTCCTCCAACACCACCAGGTGTTGCGTTAGGGGCACACTATGCGACCATAACGTCCCCTAAACGCAACGTCCTGGTGTGTAAGTAGCCTAAATGTAAGGTGTTGGTCTTCAATAGCAAATTTAACATAGGATGGGGCAACAAAAAGACCAACGACAACCAAATTCCCTCCAAAGAGGAATGCTTGGCTTCTTGCTTAAAGACAGGCGGAGAAGATTGGGAAGGTGTGTCTCTCCTTGCATTTGAGGGTCAGTGCACACCAAAAAGCGCTAGCGTAATTGTAAACACTCAGCGCTTTTTGAAGTGATTTTTCTAGGCATGTGCCTAGCGATTTTCTGATCATGCTTGGCGATTTTTGGAGCATTTTGGTGTAGCTTTTTTATATTTTGTTACAGTAGAGCTGTAACTGAACGCCTTTTGTAACAAAAACGCTGGAAAATCGCTCTGATTTAGCGCTTTTCAGAGCAATTTTCCACTTTTCTATATTTAACATTGAGGCTGAATCTCAGAAATTAGCAAAAATGCTGCAGGACCCGCGTTTGCTCAGGTGTGCTCTATCCCATTCAAATACATTAGCCAAGTGCTCTTTGAAGCGCAAGCGTTTTAAAAACTGCTCAGAAGCGCTCTTGGTGTGCACCAGCCCCAAAGAAAGGATTATGCAATTATACATTGTTCAACAAGCATACATTTCCCCCCCTCCACCCTTGCTAAAGGTATTCCCTGACTTATGAACATCTGACTTATGACGGCCCAAAAATAGGAACAAATAACAAAAAAAAAAATTCTCAAAAAGACCTTGCTGTTTTTTTAGAAAATCAATTTGAAAAAAATCAAGGAAAAAATGTTTTTTAAACTAAGAAAAATGATGTTTTGCTGCAGTACAGTATACTAGATGGTGAGTTGCGACTAGTTCTGCATACACATTTTATTTTTTAAAGATTCTTTATTTTATTTTGATAAGAAAGAGCATTTTAAACAGAACAATAAGTGGTTCACCACAGTCTTGAACAGGGTAAATACAGATAACAATAACACTTAGTGGGGAGGGAAACTCCCAGCCAAAGGTCAGATATAACGTTCCAAACTATTGTGCAAAACAGTTAAAACCCTAAGCCCAGGGGCCGCCTACCCCCTCCCCTAACATTAAAGGGAACTAGAGAGGAACGTGATAAAAAAAGAAGAAGCTTTTATACATACCTGGGGCTTCTTCCAGCCCCATAAGCCTGGATCGCTCCCATGCCGCCATCCTCCGCTTCCTGGATCGGCGGTATCGGGTCCCTTCACTTCCGGCGGACGCGGCCAATTGTCCGCATCACAGCGGCTCCCTCCTTACCCATACGCATGAGGCTGCGCAGTAGGCAGCCTCACGCGTACATACATGGAGGGAGCTCGGTGTGATGCGGACTATTGGCCGTGTCAGCTGGCCGACTGGCCGACTGGCGGCCATGACGGGACCCGGTACCGGCGGATCCAGGCAGCAGAGGACGGCGGCGTGGGAGCGATCCGTGCGTATGGGGCTGGAGGAAGCCCCAGGTATGTATAAAATCTTTTTTCTGGGGCCTCTGGTTCCCTTTAATGCTTACAGAGTAAATCTGTAATGTTGCCACTAGTAGTTGGAGTAAATCAATGATAAGAAATAAGGAGAAGGATAGAAAGAGAGACTAAGAAAAGAAGAGGCAAGGAGAGAGAAAGAACGGGTCCCTTGGAGACCAGATCCAGAGAACTCCTAAGAAAGGAAGGAAAGGAAAGGAAAGATCTATAGAAATATCCATGTCAAACCGAACCCTATAAACCCCACATCATCCAGTAAAAAACTCAAGTTTGTGAAGAAGAGTGTAGAAACACCCCACTATGAAGCAAGAAATATAGAATATTTATGTATCCTAGGGAATTTGTAGGTATTCATCTGATTCTAGAAGCATTTCCCAGTGAATCCAGGTATGTGAGAAGGCATCATCTCTATCATGTAAGTTGTGAGTTAAAGACTCTATCTGACAGACAAACTTTATCTCATTGATCCATTCCCTTATTGAAGGCACAGTTCGTGATTTCCAGTGGTGAGCAATAAGGACTCTTGCAGCTTGGATCAAATGACGAGACAGAGAGCGCTTACATTTTTAAAGAGTTTTGGGGTGTTATGGAGCAAGTAGTATGAGGGATCCTCAACCGGATCTCCATCCGTTAAAATTTTAATGTAGTTCTGAACCGACTGCCAAAATGGCTTTATAGCTTCGCAGTCTCAGAATATGTGGGTTAATGATCCTACTGCATTATCACATCGCCAATATTGAGAGCTAGTATTAGGAAACATTTTATTTAATCTGCTCGGGGTCAGGTACCACCTGGACAAGATTTTAAAATTGGATTCTTTGATCCGAGAGGACATTGAGGCAGGTTGGTTTAGCATGAGAATCTTCTGCCAACGCTCATCAGAAAATAGACGATTAAGTTCTGATTCCCATTTAGACTTAAGTTCTAGAGACCAGATAGTATCTGAGAGCAGAAGTTGATATAACTGGGAAAGCGTTTTTTTAATAGTGCCTTCAGGTAAACATAAATTCTCAAAAGTAGAGAGTGGTCTAGATAGTTGCTCCCAATTTCCCAAAGAACTAAGAAAATGGACAAATTGCATGTGGCTCCATTCGTCCAAAAATGGACATGAACGTGAGTCACGTATCTGCGAGAGTGAGATCCAAGCTTTATTTTGTATGAAGTCACGACCTCTAATTATGTCATCCATTCTCCAGCAGGCATAGCTCTGAGAAGAACAACCTGTAGGGAATAATGGGTTGTTTAGCAGGGGCACCATAGGGGAAGGCCAAGGCGACATATCAGGAAGATGGCAGACCCTGAAGAGAGCATTTAGGGTAGAATTCACAGAGAGATATTCATTTTGTATTTTAACCGAGGGGCAAGGATAAACACAAAGCTCCGTGCCAACAAGGTCTTGCTCCAATTGTACCCATCTTTTCTGATTAGAGTTTCTGTGCCAGTCGACTGGGCGAGTCAAGGATGCTGCAGTATGATATTTTCCCATGTCTGGCACAGCTAAACCACTAGAATCTTTGGGTAAAACAAGTGCAGTGTAACGAATGCGTGGGGGCTTGCGTTTCCAGATGAAAAGTGCAAACTGCTTCCGTAAAGTCTTAAAGTGCTCCGCTGGCAAGGCTATTGGTGTGGTTTGGTAAAGGTATAGTATTCTTGGTAGAATGTTCAATTTTATAATGTTGATCCTTCCCAGCCAGGAAAAGCAAGGCTTGTCCCAACGCTGCAGATCAGAAGTAAGAGTTTGGGTCAAAGGGACGAAATTGAGTCTGTATAGATCAGTTAGTGAAGAGGAAATAGGTATGCCAAGATATGTAATAGCTTGCGGAGGCAATTTATAAGGAAAGTTATTTTTGATCTGAGAAATTAATTTAGTTGGCATAGCTATCCCCATAGCTTGACATCTGTCTGGGTTTATTTTAAAATTAGAAATGTAGTGGTATGATTTTAATTCCAATTCCAAAGAGGGGAGAGAAGTGTGGGGTTCTATCGGTTAAAATAGCAGATCATCCGCATAGGCCGCCGCCTTGTGCTCCGAAGAGGGTAGTTGGGGGCCTCTGATATTCACATTCACATTCTTGCGGATAGTGCATAGGAAAGGTTCTAATGATAAGGCAAATATTAAAGGGGACAGCCTTGCCTTGTACCATTGGCAATGGAGAAAGAGGCGGAGGCAACACCATTAACACAAACCTGCGCGGACGGGATAGAGTAGAGTGCCATAATCCACCGCAACATATGTTGACCAAGGCCTATATGTTGAAGTGTAGCCTCTAAAAAGCTCCATTCAACTCTATCAAATGCCTTTTCGGCATTGATGGATAAAAGAAGCAAAGGGGTATGTGTCTTATGCGCCCATTGGATGAGATCAATTGTGCGTATGGTGTTGTCTCTCGCCTCACGTCCTGGTATAAAACCAGCTTGGTCTGGATGAACTAGTGAATCCATAAGGGGGGGAAAACCTGTTTGCCAACACTTTGGCAAACAGTTTCAAATCATCGTTTAAAATTGAAATGGGACGATAATTAGAGCACAAGGTGGCGTCCTTACCTGGTTTAGGAATAACTGCTATCTGGGCAGTTAGCATGTCTCTGGGTAAGCTAGAGGGAGGAGCATCATCCGATACTAAAGCATTAAGAAACGTCAGTAAGCGGGGGATCAGAATGTCTCCAAAGGCTTTATAAAAATCAAGTGGGAGGCCGTCAGGACCGGAGGCCTTGCCAGTAGCTGAAGACTTTATTGCCTGTCTAAGTTCAAAATCAGTTATAGGGGATTCTAGATCACTAATAACTTGTTCAGTTAATTTGGGTAGGCCAGCAGCTTGTAGATAAGTGTTTATGGCCCGAGACCTTGCCTGGTTAGGAGGATCAGAATTGTTAGATGGTAAGTTGTAAAGGGAGTGGTAATAATCCCTGAAAACCTTGGCAATTGATTCAGATCTATATTTTTTAATTCCCGAATGGTCTTGTATATGTGCTACATTAGTATGGGCATAGGTTTCCCGGAGGGCCTTAGCTAACATTCTACTGCACTTGTTGCCAAACTCATAATATGAGCGTTTGCACTTAAAGAGGAGCTGTTAGGTATAAGGTCTCAGAGAAAAAAAACACATATATCAGTAGCTAAAGATTGGCTGTACTTACATTACATATGCATTTCACTGTCCACGTTTGGATTTCACAGAATTTTTATATAGTATTTGTAGAGAATGATGCTCCTGACAGCTCATGGCAGGTTCCATGTTTGTCTGTCTCCTATGAAGCCAAAAGTGTCGTCATGTCCTCCCTGCTTCCTGATGATTCGACTCAGAAAAAAGACAACACTACTGTGCAGTGAATATTAATTAGTCATGTGGCTAGGAACAATAGCGGACTCATGCAGTATACTCTGCCCTGTGATTTTTCAGTGCTGTGAGCTGGACTGCGTTGACACGCTGTTGTAACATGAGCCTGTGACTTCTCACTAGCAGCAGAGGGGAGGACCCAAGGTGGGAAGAAGCAGCCCCAGAATGCTTTGCAGTATGGTATGCGGCCTCTCGGCCTCTTAAGAGCTTGGGAATAACAGCCTTGCTGTTCAGCACACATCAAAAGTAAGAGAGATTTTTAACTTCAGTATTGCCTTTTTGGCTTCCTTCTAAACTGTTTAACACAGGAGAATAGAGGTTTAAATTAGCTTTTGCAGCCTGACAGTTACTCTTTAAGAGCTATGTGTTTCTCCCTGTAAAAGAGAGAGGATTTCAGCTTTTCCCTTTCCAATTGCAGATTTTGCAAATCAGCACTTGATAAGGTTTTCTTATGGCACGACTCCAGAGCTCTAATAGTGTTTAAACTATGAAGACTATCCTCCTGTCTTTTTTTGTGTCTGAAGCTCGCCTCTTGTATCATTTCCCCTCTAATGGTGCATTTGTGTGCTTCCCAGATTGAAGGGAGAGGGACCTCTTCAGTAGTATTTGTTGAAAAATACTCCTGGAGGGCGTTGGAGATAGAATGCTTAAAATCCTTATTTTGTAGGAGGGAAATGTTCAATCAACATTGTCTTGGGAGGGAGGTGATTTTTAGGGCGAAAACCCATCTCCAATGTAGCCGTGGAATGGTCATATAGCGTCATATTCCCAATCTCTTAAGAGATTTGTTCATAGAGTAAATTTTGGGAGATAAAAATATGATCAATACGCGTATAGGAATTGTGTAAGTTGGAGAAAAAAGTATAATCGCGCCTGGATGGGTGCTGGATCCTCCAGATGTCGACTAATTGGCGCTGAACCAGTTCCCTACTACACTTAGCAATTGCTCTGTTGGTCAGGGAGCTCTGTGGAGCAATCTACAGATGGATCCAGGATCATGTTAAGATCGCCTCCCAAAATTAAGCTTCCCTCTGTGAAGCTATCAAGAGCATAGAGGGCCCTGACCAAAAAAGCCGGTTGTCCACTATTAGGGGCATAATAGGTGCCAAATGTAAGTTCCGGACAAATAAGTACCTTTTATGAAAAGGAAATGGCCCGTGTTGTCCTTGTGTTCCCGCAAGAAACGAAAATCGAAAATCCCTGGACAGTAATATTGCTACACCTTTGGTTTTTGTGTCAGGCGAGTTACTGAAGAAGGCCTGAGTGTAAAACTTATTGGTAAGTTTAGGGGCAGTATTGCCTTTGAAGTGCGCTTCCTGCAGGAACACAATGTGCACATGCTGTTTATGAAGTTTGCGTAAAAGGGCTCTACCCTTTTCAGGGTTTGAATTTTAACCATTTAAGGACCGGGTTTTCTATGTTTGGCTGATCTGCCAAAACAGCACAAATCAGGATTGACGCAGGGCGATCAGACTTCCCTCCTTTTTTCCCCACTAGGGTGATGTCCTGCTGGGGGTCTGATCGCCGCCGCTCTGTGTGGCCAAGCGGGGGGGGGGGGGGGGCTCCTCAAAGCCCCCCTTCGCAGCGATTTCCAGCCTCCCTCTCCTTCCCTCCCTCCCCTCCTTCCCATGGGCGGCACAGGACGGCGATCCATTCTGCACCGCCTCTGATAGGCTTCAGCCTATCAGATGCCGGTGATCCCCGGCCAATCAGAGGCCGGGGATCTCCGATCTCCTTTACGGCATCGTAAACACCGGGGATTACTTCCTCACGTGTTTACATTTAGCCTGCGAGCCACGATCGGAGTCTCGCAGGCTGTTCACGGAGGCACCCTCCATGAACTGACATGGAGCGGCTGCTCGAACCATGGAAACACCACTTTCATGGAAACACCACTTCGACCTGCCGACGCCTATCGTCGTTAGGCGGTCGTTAAGTGGTTAAGGAACATGAGGTTGTGTATAGCATGCTAAGGGTGAGGTCAGGATCGGCCGGGCATATATCGATAGAAAACAAGAAAGAAACAGGAAAGAAAGAGCATAGAAGAAAGAAGGAAAAAAAAAGAGTAGCGGGAAAGGAAAATTACAAATCCCATAGCATAATATTAAAAAACTAAAAATTGTGCAACATAGATCTAAAACATTTGAAATAGCCTGTAAGGCCATAATGGGTGGGTTACGAAGGGACATTCCACACACAAGGAGTATCTCGGTGCCCCGGGCATACACATCTGTATAAATGGCTATGAGCCTATGAGAAGCTGGAAACCTGATAAACTGATTCATATTTGTAAAATCTTAAGATATGTACGGGTAAGGGAAACATTAAAGTGCCCATTGAGATAAGAACATATATCATGATGCACACGCAATATAACAATTTAGGTAGAAAACAAACCAGCCACCGTGTAAAGGTCATACATTTCGAACTGGGTAATACAAATTAATGCAAGGAACGGGTGGTATATCAGCTATCGAAGTAAGTAAGTCCAGAACACCAAACAAAAAAACAAAAAACAGAAAAAAGAACCCAAAAACAAGAGGAAAAAAATGTGAGTCTTAGGTCCAAAGTGCTTAGTTTCAAAAAGAAAAAGGAGGAAGTAAAAATAAGAGTGTTGGTAGGTCACTCGTGAGGATAGTTCTCAGAGAAAAAAAAAAAAAAAGGCTGAAGAAACACATAGGACAACTCACGAGGATGCGTCACTCGGAACTTCTCTTGCCGGTTTCTTTTTCTGCGGTAGGTTAATCAGCAGTTGGTCAGGGTCCCATAGAGGAAGAGGTACTTGTTCGATCTCTAAGGAAGAGCAAAAGGTAGGGACATCAGCAGTCGTGCGTAAAATGGCTGAACGGGAACCAATCTTTGCTTGAAGATTGAAGAGGAAGGCCCAGCGGTAAGTCGCTCCCTCGTCCTGTAAAGCTTGAAGAAGTGGCCGAAGTGCTTTTCTTTGGCCTAAGGTCATGGGGGCCAAGTCCTGGTAGAGTGTGATCTGGGCTCCAAAGTCAATAGTACCGTGACGCCTAGACGCTGCCATAATAGCTTCCTTAATAGGAAAATGGTGGACTCTGCATACAACTAGAGTTGAGCCGAAATTTTAGTAATTTCGCATTACCATAATTACTCATGCGAAATTTGCGATTACGATGCAAAATTACGGTAATTGCCATTAAATCGTAATTGAAAATACCGTAAGCGTAATTTTCAACGCGTAATTTCGCGTTTCGTTCATGCAGTAATTTCGCATTAAACCATACCGTAATTTCGCGTTAAACCGTAACGCTCCGTATAATATAAAAAAGCTGCCGACTTTAAGGGTTAATAGCAAAGCCCCCTTAAATGCTAAGAGCCTCAAATTTGGAGAATATATTAAGGAGATCAGAAGGAATAAGAGGAAATTTATATTTTTCAAAAAGACCTTATAGTTTTTGAGAAAATCGATGTTAAAGTTTCAAAGGAAAAAATGTATACATTTAAAAACCCGCCGACTTTAACGGTTAATAGCAAAGCCTGCTTAAAGTGTAGGAACACCAAATTCCCAGGGTATATTAAGGGGATCAGTGGGAATAAGAGGAAACATTTTTTTTTCAAAAAGACCTTATAGTTTTTGAGAAAATCGATTTTTAAGTTTCAAGGGCAAAAATGTCTTTTAAATGCGGAAAATGTCAGGTTTTTTTTGCACAGGTAACAATAGTGTATTATTTTCATAGATTCCCCCAAGTGGGAAGAGTTTTACTTACTTCGTTCTGAGTGTGGGAAATATAAAAAAAAAACGACGTGGGGTCCCCCCTCCCAGACCTCTTTAACCCCTTGTCCCCCATGCAGGCTGGGATAGCCAGAATGCAGAGCACCGGCCACGTGGGGCTCCACACCCTGACTATACCAGCCCGCATGGTCCATGGATTGGGGGGTCTCGGAAGGGGAGGGGCAGCCAAGCTTTCCCCTCCCCCTCCGAGCCCTTGTCCAATCCAAGGACAAGGGGCTCTTCTCCACCTCCGATGGGCGGTGGAGGTGGAGGCCGCGATTTCCTGGGGGGGGGTTCATGGTGGAATCTGGGAGTCCCCTTTAAAAAGGGGTGCCCCAGATGCCCACCCCCCCCCCCCTCCCAGGAGAAATGAGTATAGAGGTACTTGTACCCCTTACCCATTTCCTTTAAGAGTTAAAAGTAAATAAACACACAAACACTTAGAAAAAGTATTTTAATTGAACAAAAAACATAACCACGAAAAAAGTCCTTTAATATTCTTAATTAACCATTAATACTTACCTGTCCCTTTAAATAAATGATCCCTCGCAATATCCTCGGAAATGTTCTATCAGTTACAATGTAACAAAGTTATTTACAATGTAACAACTTTGTTACATTGTAACTACGCCGCACCCGACGTCACTTGCCGCTCAGCCGCCGCGGCATACACTTACGCGTCCGTGCACGATTTTCTCAAAAACTATAAGGTCTTTTTGAAAAAAAAATGTTTCCTCTTATTCCCACTGATCCCCTTAATATACCCTGGGAATTTGGTGTTCCTAAACTTTAAGCAGGCTTTGCTATTAACCGTTAAAGTCGGCGGGTTTTTAAATGTATACATTTTTCCTTTGAAACGTTAACATTGATTTTCTCAAAAACTATAAGGTCTTTTTGCAAAAAATTTTTTCCTCTTATTCCTTCTGATCTCCTTAAAATATTCTCCAAATTTGAGGCTCTTAGCATTTAAGGGGGCTTTGCTATTAACCCGTAAAGTCGGCGGCTACCTAACATTGATCCATGCGTCAACTTTTCCGCTTGGGAGCATGGCCATACGCATTACTTTCGTAATACCCACTGTAATGCAAAAATTATGCGAAAATTACGCTTACGCGAAATTTCGCGAAATCCTTCTTCATTACGATTATGTACTTACGGCCATAATCGTAATTACACTAATTACGCGAAATTTCGCGAAATCGTAATTACGTCATTACGCTCATCTCTACATACAACATCTCTGGGCGGGGAGTCACCCTGAGGTATGGCACATAGAGAACGATGAACCCGATCCAGTTGGATAGGAGGTGAGTGGATCTGATCGAGGACTTTATTAAATATAGCCTGTACCGTAGCTGGAAGATCCTCATTACGTGTGGCTTCCGGTAGGCCACGAATACGGACGTTATTGCGGCGATTCCTATTTTGTAGGTCTTCTAGGCTGGATCGGTAAAAGTTACTCAGGGCAGTTTGTTTAATGGATGCTTCTTTAAGGAGCTGTACATCTCGTTGTAGCTGAGAGATACTTGCTTCTGTTCCTGAGACCCTGTCTGTCAGGCCAGTAACCTCTTCACGTAGAACAGCAGCTTCAGACCTCGTGGTCGTCAGAATGAGGTCAGGCTGTTTATCGAGGGCTTCCTTTGTTGGGAGGCTTCGCAAAGATTCCCAGATGTCCTCTAGACCAGTGTTTCTCAACATTTTTTTAGTATGTACCCACTTTAAAATCCGTGTACTCACCAAGTACCCCCTGGCATAGTAACCATTATGACAAGTACCCCTTAACAAATATATATTGAATCGTAGTGCATGATAATGGTTCTAAACCACTTCCAAGTATTTACTATTGCTTTTAAATAGCTAAAATACTAATTTGGTGTTGTTTAAATAAGATTTATAATTTTCTAAAACTCTAAATTGGTTATTCTTGGTTAAGTTTATCAAGCCCGAGTACCCCCTGGAACCATCAGAAGTACCCCCTGGGGTACGCGTACCGCATGTTGAGAACCTAGGCTCTAGACTTTTAGCCAAGGGAGAGGATGATAGCTTTTTTTGCACTTTTCCAAACCCTAAAACCAGGAAAAAAATCATGCTGCTAGAGAGCCTGCAGCAGCCCCTGCACTTACCTCACTGGGATCCAGTGCTGCAGTTCTCTCTCCATCCTCTCCATCCTCTGGCTGTAACCCTCTGGTGAGATCACCATCTGGCATCATGATGGCAAACAGCAATATCACCAGAGGGATGCAGAGCCTCAGAGGACAGGAAGGAGAATGGCTGCCAGCGTCAGGATCCCGGAGGAGATGAGTGAAAACGCCCGCTGCGCATAACGCTCTGCATAGAATATCTAGCGGTTACCATGAGTCAGAATCTAGGTTACCGCTCTGAGCTGCCATTTTCTGCCCTGAGCCTGACTTGGGTATACTGTATCTCCAGGGAAGTTAACGGTTTCCAGGCTGCAGAGAAAAGCCTGTCCAAGTCTCCCTTATCTGCAAGTAATCAGCAACTATAAACGGAGGACTATAAGCTGTTTGAACTGTGCTGAGCTGTGACAACTTCTGGGCTAATATGTAAACACAGGAGGTTAACCCTTTCTTCACTCCCAGGAAACCAGGAAGTAAACACTGCTAGAGTTCTAAGAGTTATAACAGAAATGTTTTTCTTTAAAGGTTATTTTGCTGTTTTAGAGCAGACAGGAAGTTTTAAGTTTAGGTCCACTAAAATTAAAAGGGTTTTATCTATCTGCCATAAATATCTCTCAATCCTTGCAAGCTAGCTTGTGATTAATGTATATGCATGACACTTATATTTGCAAAAAAATCTTTATGCTCCTTGTGCAGCGTTCCCCAACCCTGTCCTCAAGGCCCACCAACAGAGCATGTTTTGTAGAAATCCACAAAGGAAGTTAATCAGCTCTGCCTTGACACTAATTACCTCATATGTGTATGTTTGTGGTTTCCTGCAAAATATGTACTGTTGGCGGGCCTTGAGGACAGGGTTGGGGAACTCTGTCCTTGTGTATATTCGGTGGCCTTTCACACTGGCACAGTGGGGTGCAGATTTTTGCCGCGGCCTAATGCTAGGGCACTGAAAGTCTATGGGGTAGTTCACATTGCAAGTGGTGTAGTGCGCTGCGCTGAAAAAATACCCTAACAGCAGCACACACCTTCATTACTGTGCGGCTCCTGCAGGGACATGCGGCAGACGTGAAGTCATGTAAGTCTATGGCAACACGTGTTTTTTAAAATGCTTGCCGCAAGTTTTACACATGGCATATTTTAGCAATACGCTTCTGCACACGTCATCGATTCGGCCGCAGGAAGTGAGCATCACTTCCTGCATGGCCTGCTGCCAGTTTCGGTGGTTCGGTCCCTACACTGCACCATTACCGCCAATACACAGTGTGAAACTGGCCTAAATGTATATAAACTTTGTATTCTAACATTGTCAGTCCACAGGAATAGAGTCTGAAGAAGACTTATTAGCTTCCGTGGTCTCCATTTAAGTTAGCCAATAAATAGTATCATCCTGACTAAAAACTCTGTTTAAAAAAAATGCTCAGTTAAAGGATACCTGAAGTGACATGTGACATGATGAGATAGACGTGTGTATGTACAGTGCCTAGCACACAAATAACTATGCTGTGTTCCTTTGTGACTACAATGTGACCCTCACTGATACTAAAATTCCCCTTTTTATCTCTTTCTTGCTCTCAGAAGCCCTTTTCTGCTAGGAAAGTGTTAAATAGTTGGAATTTCTTATCAGTGAAGGTCACACTGTAGTCACTTCCTGTCTGAGTCAGGACTGAGTCAGCCACTTACATACCTGATATTTTACTCTTTCAGGCAGAGAAAGAAAAAAAGGAACACAGCATAGTTATTTGTGCGCTGGGCACTGTACATACACATGTCTATCTCATCATGTCACATGTCACTTTGGGTATCCTTTAAACAGATAAGGAATTACACACACACATGCAGTGTTTCTCTCCCTCCTGCCTCCTCACCTCTCCCCTTAGCTCGGCTTGCCGAACCGTCAGACACAGTCTGAGGGCTGGAATGATTTGCAGCAGCTTGCTAGTGAGAAAGGATTGAAGCATGTCAGCCAAGTAAATATGTAGCTAACTTTTCTTCCATGATAGCACCATCATTTTGACGATCTGCTCTGTTCAAAAGCAGTTGAGTTTAGTTCTGTTTGTGATGTTTACAATGAGCTCCACTAATTGTTGAACTAGTTAGCCTTAATGTTATTACCTGTGTTAGCCAAAAAATATCTAAAGTTCACCATACATGATTTTGATTGAATTTGCTAGTAAGGTATTGCTCATACATGTATCCAATTAACTTTCAATCAATTTTGTGCTGTATATTGATTGAAAGTCAGATTGGACATGTTGGAAAATCTCTGTGGGATGGAGTTTGGACAGGAGCGAATGAGATTGATGGCCCATAGCTTTGCACGCATCAGGCTCCATGCTGCACCTGCCTACGGTTAACGGAGAAAGAGAATAAAGAGCAGGTACGTTAGAATCTAATGATGTCTCGTTTATAAGCTCTTGTATTCCTTTTCCTTCCTGCTCTTGGGCCCACTCTGGCTTATTTTCGGGGTAGGGCTTATATTTTGAGCATGCTCGAAATTACAGCTAGGGCTTATTTTCGGGGGTAGGGCTTACTTTTGGGGAACAGGGTATGCTGTTCTTCTAAACTTTTGGCTTCAATAGTCTCTGAATTATACGCCTTAAAAAAAAAGCTTGCAATTTGTGCACTCAAGTGTATCTGCGTCATTGTTCTGGGTCAATGGCTTAAAGTAAACCAGAGGTGTTGTAAAAAGAAGATTTGATACTCACCCACGGCTTTCTCCAGCAGCACAAGTTCATCTCAGCCCCACGCTTTCCTCCCACGGTCTGCCGTTCAGCCGCGATCAGTCCTGATGATAGACTCAGTCGCGGCAGTCCGGGTCTAGTGCGCATGCGTGGGAGGTCCGCTCATGTGCAGAACACCCAGACTGGACCTGACCTAGTCAGTCACCGGGGCTTATCGCGGCTCAACGGCAGACCGTGGGAGGAAAGCATGGGGCTCAGACATGTTTATGCTGCTAGAGGAAGCCACGGGCAAGTATCAAATCTTTTTTTTACGACTGCTCTGGTACACTGGACTTCTAATATCAGTAGTATAATCCAAGAATAATTATTGTTTAAAAAGAAACAAGTTGTTTGACCCAGCACTCTAATTGGAGACAAGCGTGCTATAGCTGATCAGAACTTGTTGCTCATCAAGTTCAAAAATAGCAAAAAAGAAGTATCAGCAGCACCGTTAAAGTGAAAAAGATAGCTCTTTTATTTGTGCAATACATTCACATAGCAAAGATAGAGCTGAAGGCAACTACAGCCCGCTGTTTTGAAGCGACATGCTTCTTCTTCAAGTTGCAAGCTCATAATGACAAACAGTGTTCACATACCTCCTTTTATATGGCTACATATTCAAATGTTAACCAATCCACAAATAGGACTTGAGAAGTGACCAATCAGAGCAGATCAAAAAGCAGAGGACCTGATGGAGAACTTCAGTACACAGGAAGTACATCCCACAAGTGACATCACTGTCAAACAACACTCCCACAGAAAAAAAACGGCTACTAAACCACACCCAAAAGGAAAAAACGGACCTGATGGGGAACTGCCATGTACGCGTAAAAAGTCACGTGATGCGTAAAAATGTACGCATAAGTTATATTCAGATGCGTAAATACATGAAGACAACACGTAAAAACATCCGCATGAATACCGACAAGAAGAACGCTGAACGCGTAAAAATGTACGCATAAATTGTATCCAGACGCGTAAAAACATGAAAATAACGCGTAAGAACATCTGCATAAATGCCGACAAAAAGAACGCATAAAAATTGTGGGAGTGGCGTATAAAAATATGCGAAAGAATTAAAAATAGACAGTGCATAACATTGAATGCAATACGCGAAAAAACACGTAAAAATATACGCAAAAAGCATATAAAAATAGCAATATTGAAAAGCTCAGATTGGTCACTCCTCATACATACACATCAAGAGCAATTAATCACATAAGATACAGAAACGTACAGGAATAACCTTAAGAAAAATGTCATCTCAGCATATAAATACTAGATGCATCCCATAAATTGCAGAAAAAACCTCAGCCTAAAATACACTGGTCCCGATTGCCACCCAGTCCCAACTCATCTCAAACACAAAAGGATAAACCGTACTCCCTATTTAAACCTCCTCGACCTGCAGTTCCTAAACGTCTAATCCATCCTGCTTCACATTTTAACAATGCTTTCAATCTATCTCCACCACGTAACGTCCTAGGTACGATGTCTATAATGTGAATCCTAAGTTGTGACACAATGTCGGAACTCGACAAAATGGGACGACACTGCTTGTTCCCGATTCTGGCCACATATCGCACACTTGTGTGATGAAAGACGCACACGTAAAGGTTGTGTCATTGTCATCATACCGACATAAGCTAAGCCACAAGGGCATTTTATAAGATATACTACATATGTTGAATCGCAAGAATAGTGTCCACGGATCTTAAACTCCGTTCCCAAAGATGGGTGATTGAAACTATCACCTTTCACAATGTGGCTACAAGCATGGCAACTTAAGCATGGATAAGTGCCGAATTTGCTCGCCAAGTCAGTCGCTGCAGGTGTCATCCCATATTTGTCTCATCCCACTTTATCTCTAATCGTGGGAGGTCTTTTAAAGGACAGGAGTGGAGGATATCTAAACTCATGAACTTGTGGGAAGGACTGGCGTAAGAGGCCCCAGTGTTTCCGTATAATGAACCCCAGCTGAGCGCTGCAGGCATTATAGGTGGAAACAAAGGGGAGTCTAAGGTCCTGCTGGCGTCTAGGTCTACTGTCCCGTTCCTTGAAAGTATGGTCAGGGTAACCTCGTTGTTTAAATTTAGAAACAGTCTCCTGGAGTCGTTGGTCACGCATAATCAGATCAGAAACTATCTTTGAAACTCTCGCAAATTGTCCTCGTGGGATATGTTCTCTCACTGAACGGGGGTGGAAACTAGAAAATTCTAAGAGGGAATTGCGGTCAGTTGATTTAACATAAAGGTCTGTGATAAAATGGTTTCCTTGACGGATCACCATAGTATCTAAAAATGGAACACGTTCCAAATCTGAGTGGGCAGTCAGTCTAATAGATGGACACTTGCTACTCAACTCACATATAAATGAATTGAGCTCCAAACGTGGCCCCCCTCCACACGCAAAATACATCGTCAATGTATCGCCACCAACATAAAACATGTCGGCAGAAATACATGCTTTGGTACACAAACGCCTCTTCATAGAGGCCCATAAAAAGATTGGCGTAGGAGGGGGCCACGTTGGAGCCCATTGCCGTTCCTCTCAGCTGTCTGTAAAAATTCCCACCAAAAAAAGAAATAATTATCTTCAAGAATAATGCGTAATAATTCAACCGCAAACTTCCTATGTGGAGTCTGTAAATCAGAATGTGTTAACAAAAACCAATCGACAGCCTCTACACCCCCATCATGTGGGATGGAGGTGTAGAGGCTCTCAACATCCAACGTAACAAAAAGAACATCCTCATCCCCAACATCTAATGAACTCAGTTTGCTAAGGAACATAGAAGTATCCCTCAAATGTGAATCCAGCCCAATTACTAAAGGCTGAAGGAGTTTATCCAAAAAAACTGCTAATGAGACAAACACAGAATCCACGCCAGCCACAATGGGTCGCCCCGGTGGCCGGCGTGGATTCTTGTGAATATTAGGAAGAATATAGAAAGTAGGAGTAGCTGGATACTCTTTTTAAGAAATCTTCTCAGGTCACTATCAATAATATCAAGTTGGATAGCTTTATAAAGAAGATGATCAATTCTTCGAATAATATTAGCTAAAGGATCACCACCAAGTTTCAGATAGACCTCAGTTCTGATCGCTATAGCACGCTTGTCTCCAATTAGAGTGCTGGGTCAAACAACTTGTTTGCATTACGACATTGCTCAAAGACCACTAGCACCATGGTTGACGTTGAGAAAAACACTGCTGATCTTACTTTTGCCTACACTGGCGACGAGGCTGCACGGATCATGACCAGAACTGAGGATACCACTTCATTTATCTCTCAGCCAGATGCCAAGCCTCTTAAGAAGGACCTTGAATATTTAAAACGACATCGCATAGATTTGGATCTACATGCGAAATCTCTGGTGGAATATTTTCATGCTGGACGTATCCCTCGTCATGTTAGAGCTAATGTAGCCCCTCTGCTTTTTCCTAAAGATACGGACTTTGTCAATATCTGGGAACGTATATGGAATAAAGCGAGCTTTAATGCCATGGTACATACTGTAGCCAGAATTAAACATGAGTTACCGGTTCTGGACACTAAGATTCAAAATATCGAGGAAGAACTCAAGCTCTTGATGTCCGCAGAGGACCTTGATGCCTTTTTAGACCATTTGCAAACAAAAATGGATCTTTACCAAAAGAATGGCGAGGAAAACAAGCGAATGAAATTTCATCGAGACTCCAAAGATTATACCTCCGGATATGTATATGCCTGGCAAAAGTCATCAGGCTCACGCCGTAGAAGTTTCCCTGGAAGTAAACCACACAAGCCCAAGAAGCCTGGTCATCCCAGTGATGGTTCTCCTGCGTCTGGTGCTAATGGGTCCTCTAGTGAGGGTCAATCATCCTCTAGAGATGCCTCCCCTCGCCCAACACAACGAAAAAACGACGAGGGGGCAGGAGGGTCCGACGGAAATACCAACAACAACAGAGGCGCACAGCAACTTTCCAAGAGAGTGTTGAGACAACGCAAGAATTAGTGGTTAACATCTCTTCATACTCCCTTACTGATATTGAGACACGAGCCCTTAGTCATGGACTATCCTACTGTTCTACAAGATTACCTGATTTTTTTCAACTTGAACAGGAGTGTTTTCGATTCTTTAGATCTCTTAAATTGAAAGTATTTTTTTCTAATAATCCAATGCCGAATAGATTCTCCCCAAGTGATGATGACTCTCTTCGAGATTTTGGTCTTAGGAACAAGAGTTCGATCAGGCCACCGAGTAATCCTGTTGTGGAACTGTTTTCCAAGAATGTTATAGATGATCTTAAGAAAGTGGAGCAAGATTTTAAGCAAAAACGTACTCAGGTCAACTTCAATATGAGTAAACAGGAAAGAGAGGCATTGGCAGCCTTACAATAAAATGATGCCATCACCATCTGCGCAGCCGACAAAGGCGGTGCAGTGGTGGTACTTGAAACATCATATTATCAAGAGGAAATTTTGAATCAATTGGCCCAATAAGAGGTCTATCTGAAACTTGGTGGTGATCCTTTAGCTAATATTATTTGAAGAATTGATCATCTTCTTGATAAAGCTATCCAACAGGATATTATTGATAGTGACCTGAGAAGATTTCTTAAAAAAAAAAAAAAAAGAGTATCCAGCTACTCCTACTTTCTATATTCTTCCTAAGATTCACAAGAATCCACGCCGGCCACCGGGGCGACCCATTGTGGCCGGCGTGGATTCTGTGTTTGTCCCATTAGCAGTTTTTTTGGATAAACTCCTTCAGCCTTTAGTAATTGGGCTGGATTCACATTTAAGGGATACTTCTATGTTCCTTAGCAAACTGAGTTCATTAGATGTTGGGGATGAGGATGTTCTTCTTGTTACGTTGGATGTTGAGAGCCTCTACACCTCCATCCCACATGATGGGGGTGTAGAGGCTGTCGATTGTTTTTTGTTAACACATTCTGATTTACAGACTCTACATAGGAAGTTTGCGGTTGAATTATTACGCATTATTCTTAAAGATAATTATTTCTTTTTTGGTGGGAATTTTTACAGACAGCTGAGAGGAACGGCAATGGGCTCCAACGTGGTCCCCTCCTACGCCAATCTTTTTATGGGCCTCTATGAAGAGGCGTTTGTGTACCAAAGCATGTATTTCCACCGACATGTTTTATGTTGGTGGCGATACATTGACGATGTATTTTGCGTTTAGGGGGCCACGTTTGGAGCTCGATTCATTTATATGTGAGTTGAGTAGCAAGTGTCCATCTATTAGACTGACTGCCCACTCAGATTTGGAACGTGTTCCATTTTTAGATACTATGGTGATCCGTCAAGGAAACCATTTTATCACAGACCTTTATGTTAAATCAACTGACCACAATTCCCTCATAGAATTTTCTAGTTTCCACCCTCGTTCAGTGAGAGAACATATCCCACGAGGACAATTTGCGAGAGTTTTAAAGATAGCTTCTGATCCGATTATGCGTGACCAACGACTCCAGGAGACTGTTTCTAAATTTAAACAACGAGGTTACCCTGACCATACTTTCAAGGAACGGGACAGTAGACCTAGACGCCAGCAGGGCCTTAGACTCCCCTTTGTTTCCACCTATAATGCCTGCAGTGCTCAGCTGGGGTTCATTATACGGAAACACTGGTGCCTCTTACGCCAGTCCTTCCCACAAGTTCATGAGTTTAGATATCCTCCACTCCTGTCCTTTAAAAGACCTCCCACGATTAGAGATAAAGTGGGACGAGACAAATATGGGACGACACCTGCAGCGACAGACTAGGCGAGCAAATTCGGCACTTATCCATGCTTAAGTTGTCATGTTTGTAGCCACATTGTGAAAGGTGATAGTTTCAATCACCCATCTTTGGGAACGGAGTTTAAGATTCGTGGACGCTATTCTTGCGATTCAACATATGTAGTATATCTTATAAAATGCCCTTGTGGCTTAGCTTATGTCGGTATGACGACACAACCTTTACGTGTGCGTCTTTCATCACACAAGTGTGCGATACATGGCCAGAATCGGGAACAAGCAGTGTCGTCCCATTTTGTCGAGTTCCGACATTCAGTGTCACAACTTAGGATTCAAGTTATAGACAGCGTACCTAGGACGTTACGTGGTGGAGAGAGATTGAAAGCATTGTTAACATGTGAAGCAGGATGGATTAGACGTTTAGGAACTGTAGGTCAAGGAGGTTTAAATAGGAGTACAGTTTATCCTTTTGTGTTAGAGATGAGTTGGGTCTGGGTGGCAACTGGGGCCACTGTATTTTAGGCTGAGGTTTTTTCTGCACTTTTTGGGATAATTTATGGGATGCATCTAGTATTTATATGTTGAGATGACATTTTTCTTAAGGCTATTCCTGTACTTTTATGTATCTTATGTGATTAATTGCTCTTAATGTGTATGTATGAGGAGTGACCAATCTGAGCTTTTCAATATTGCTATTTTTATATGCTTTTTGCGTATATTTTTACGTGTTTTTTCGCGTATTGCATTCAAATGTTATGCACTGTCTATTTTTAATTCTTTCACGTATTTTTATATGCCACTCCCACAATTTTTACGCGTTCTTTTTGTCGGCATTTATGCAGATGTTCTTACGCGTTATTTTCATGTTTTTACGCGTCTGAATACAATTTATGCGTACATTTTTACGCGTTTACACGTTCTTGTCGGCATTCATGCGGATGTTTTTACGCGTGGTCTTCATGTATTTACGCATCTGAATATAATTTATGCGTACATTTTTACGCGTCACGTGACTTTTTACGCGTACACGGCAGTTCCCCATCAGGTCCATTTTTTCCTTTTGGGTGTGGTTTAGCAGCCGTTTTTTCTGTGGGAGTGTTGTTTGACAGTGATGTCACTTGTGGGATGTACTTCCTGTGTACTGAAGTTCCCCATCAGGTCCTCTGCTTTTTGATCTGCTCTGATTGGTCACTTCTCAAGTCTTATTTGTGGATTGGTTAATATTTGAATATGTAGCCATATAAAAGGAGGTATGTGAACACTGTTTGTCATTATGAGCTTGCAACTTGAAGAAGAAGCATGTCGCTTCGAAACAGCGGGCTGTAGTTGCCTTCAGCTCTATCTTTGCTAAGTGATTTTATTGCACAAATAAAACAGCTATCTTTTTCACTTTAGCGGTGCTGCTGATTAGAGATGGGCCGAACGGTTCGCCGGCGAACGGTTCCACGCGAACTTCGGTGGTTCGCGTTCGCGTCCCACTGGCGAACCTTTGCGGAAGTTCGGTTCGCCCCATAATGCACCTTGAGGGTCAACTTTGACCCTCTACATCACAGTCAGCAGGCCCAGTGTAGCCAATTAGGCTACACTAGCCCCTGGAGCCCCACCCCCCCTTATATAAGGCAGGCAGCGGCGGCCATTACGGTCACTCGTGTGCTGCCTGCGTTAGTGAGAGTAGGGCGAGCTGCTGCAGACTGTCTCTCAGGGAAAGATTAGTTAGTCTTAACTTGTTCCTGGCTGGCTGCATACCTGTTCTGTGAACCCACCACTGCATACCTGTACTGTGAACCCACCACTGCATACCTGTTCAGTGAACCTGCCACTGCATACCTGTTCTGTGAACCCATCACTGCATACCTGTTCAGTGAACCTGCCACTGCATACCTGTGCTGTGAACCCACCACTGCATACCTGTTCTGTGAACCCACCACTGCATACCTGTGCTGTGAACCCATCACTGCATACCTGTTCAGTGAGCCTGCCACTGCATACCTGTGCTGTGAACCCATCACTGCATACCTGTTCAGTGAACCTGCCACTGCATACCAGTGCTGTGAACCCACCACTGCATACCTGTTCTGTGAACCCACCACTGCATACCTGTGCTGTGAACCCACCACTGCATACCTGTTCTGTGAACCCACCACTGTATACCTGTTTAGTGAACCCGCCACTGCATACCTGTTGTGTTCAGTGAACCTGCCACTGCATACCTGTTCTGTGAACCCGCCACTGTATACCTGTTCTGTTCAGTGAACCCGCCACTGTATACCTGTTCAGTGAACCCGCCACTGCATACCTGTTGTGTTCAGTGAACCCGCCACTGTATACCTGTACTGTTCAGTGAACCCGCCACTGCATACCTGTTCAGTGAACCCGCCACTGCATACCTGTTGTGTTCAGTGAACCCGCCACTGCATACCTGTTGTGTTCAGTGAACCCGCCACTGCATACCTGTTGTGTTCAGTGAACCCGCCACTGCATACCTGTTGTGTTCAGTGAACCCGCCACTGTATACCTGTACTGTTCAGTGAACCCGCCACTGCATACCTGTTCATTGAACCCGCCACTGCATACCTGTTGTGTTCAGTGAACCCGCCACTGCATACCTGTTCTGTTCAGTGGACCCGCCACTGTATACCTGTTTAGTGAACCCGCCACTGCATACCTGTTGTGTTCAGTGAACCTGCCACTGCATACCTGTTCTGTGAACCCGCCACTGTATACCTGTTCTGTTCAGTGAACCCGCCACTGTATACCTGTTCAGTGAATCCGCCACTGCATACCTGTTGTGTTCAGTGAACCCGCCACTGTATACCTGTACTGTTCAGTGAACCCGCCACTGCATACCTGTTCAGTGAACCTGCCACTGCATACCTGTTGTGTTCAGTGAACCCGCCACTGCATACCTGTTGTGTTCAGTGAACCCGCCACTGCATACCTGTTGTGTTCAGTGAACCTGCCACTGTATACCTGTACTGTTCAGTGAACCCGCCACTGCATACCTGTTCTGTTCAGTGAACCTGCCACTGTATACCTGTACTGTTCAGTGAACCCGCCACTGCATACCTGTTCTGTTCAGTGAACCTGCCACTGCATACCTGTTCTGTGAACCCGCCACTGTATACCTGTTCTGTTCAGTGGACCCGCCACTGTATACCTGTTCAGTGAACCCACCACTGCATACCTGTTGTGTTCAGTAAACCTGCCACTGCATACCTGTTCTGTGAACCCGCCACTGTATATCTGTTCTGTTCAGTGAACCCGCCACTGTATACCTGTTCAGTGAACCCGCCACTGTATACCTGTTCTGTTCAGTGAACCCGCCACTGTATACCTGTTCAGTGAACCCGCCACTGCACACCTGTTGTGTTCAGTGAACCCGCCACTGCATACCTGTTCAGTGAACCCGCCACTGCATACCTGTTGTGTTCAGTGAACCCGCCACTGCATACCTGTTGTGTTCAGTGAACCCGCCACTGTATACCTGTACTGTTCAGTGAACCCGCCACTGCATACCTGTTCAGTGAACCCGCCACTGCATACCTGTTGTGTTCAGTGAACCCGCCACTGCATACCTGTTCTGTTCAGTGAACCTGCCACTGCATACCTGTTCTGTGAACCCGCCACTGTATACCTGTTCTGTTCAGTGGACCCGCCACTGTATACCTGTTCAGTGAACCCACCACTGCATACCTGTTGTGTTCAGTGAACCTGCCACTGCATACCTGTTCTGTGAACCCGCCACTGTATATCTGTTCTATTTAGTGAACCCGCCACTGTATACCTGTTCAGTGAACCCGCCACTGTATACCTGTTCTGTTCAGTGAACCCGCCACTGTATACCTGTTCAGTGAACCCGCCACTGCACACCTGTTGTGTTCAGTGAACCCGCCACTGTATACCTGTACTGTTCAGTGAACCCGCCACTGCATACCTGTTCAGTGAACCCGCCACTGCATACCTGTTCAGTGAACCCGCCACTGCATACCTGTTGTGTTCAGTGAACCCACCACTGCATACCTGTTGTGTTCAGTGAACCCGCCACTGTATACCTGTACTGTTCAGTGAACCCGCCACTGCATACCTGTTCAGTGAACCCGCCACTGCATACCTGTTGTGTTCAGTGAACCCGCCACTGCATACCTGTTGTGTTCAGTGAACCCGCCACTGCATACCTGTTGTGTTCAGTGAACCCGCCACTGCATACCTGTTGTGTTCAGTGAACCCGCCACTGCATACCTGTTGTGTTCAGTGAACCCGCCACTGCATACCTGTTGTGTTCAGTGAACCCACCGCATCAGTGCGCATACCTGTGCAGTTAAGTGAACCCACCTACCTACGTGAGTGCACGCAGTGTGATATACCACTCCGTGCATACCCGATATGGACAAAACAGGTAGAGGAAGAGGTAGTGCCAGAGCCAGAGGAAGGCCACCCGGCAGGTCTGCGCGAGGTCGTGTAAATGTAATTTCGTGTGGACCTGGCCCACAGTACAGTGCTCAGAAGAAGGCACGTCCCATCACCTCCCAAGATTGTCAGGACGTGGTTGAGTATTTAGCGACACAGAACACCTCATCTTGCTCAGCCACCAGCGCTACTACTAGCACCACTTCCGCTGCATTTGACACTTCGCAAGAATTATTTAGTGGTGAAATCACTGATGCACAGCCATTGTTGTTACAGCCAGATGAATTTTCACCAGCTCATATGTCTGCGTTACGCGGCAACACTATGGATGTAACGTGTAAGGAGGATGAAGGACCTACTGATGGTGCATGTTTGGATTTTTCTGAGGCAAGCGAAGCTGGGCAGGATGATTACGATGCTGACGATGATAGGGATCCTCTGTATGTTCCCAATAGAGGAGATGAAGAGGGGGACAGTTCAGAGGGGGAGTCAGAGAGTAGTAGGAGGAGAGAAGTTGCTGAAAGAAGCTGGGGCAGCTCTTCGTCAGAAACAGCTGGTGGCAGAGTCCGGCACCATGTATCGCCACCTATGTACAGCCAGCCAACTTGCCCTTCAGCATCAGCTGCTGAGGTCCCCATAGTGCCCACATCCCAGGGTGGCTCAGCGGTGTGGAAATTTTTTAATGTGTGTGCCCCAGATCGGACCAAAGCCATCTGTTCGCTCTGCCAACAAAAATTGAGCCGTGGAAAGGCCAACACTCACGTAGGGACAAGTGCCTTACGAAGGCACCTGGAGAAAAGGCACAAACAGCAATGGGATGGCCACCTGAGCAAAAGCAGCAGCAGCACACAAAAGAAAAGTCACTCTCCTTCTCCTCTTCCTCCTTCAGGTGCATCATCTGCTTCTGCCGCTTTCTCCCTTGCACCTTCACATGCACCCTCCTCCACTCCACCTCTGCCCTTGAGCGGTTCCTGCTCCTCTGCCCACAGCAGCAGTCAGGTGTCCGTGAAGGAAGTCCCTTATATAAGGCAGGCAGCGGCGGCCATTACGGTCACTCGTGTGCTGCCTGCGTTAGTGAGAGTAGGGCGAGCTGCTGCAGACTGTCTCTCAGGGAAAGATTAGTTAGTCTTAACTTGTTCCTGGCTGGCTGCATACCTGTTCTGTGAACCCACCACTGCATACCTGTACTGTGAACCCACCACTGCATACCTGTTCAGTGAACCTGCCACTGCATACCTGTTCTGTGAACCCATCACTGCATACCTGTTCAGTGAACCTGCCACTGCATACCTGTGCTGTGAACCCACCACTGCATACCTGTTCTGTGAACCCACCACTGCATACCTGTGCTGTGAACCCATCACTGCATACCTGTTCAGTGAGCCTGCCACTGCATACCTGTGCTGTGAACCCATCACTGCATACCTGTTCAGTGAACCTGCCACTGCATACCAGTGCTGTGAACCCACCACTGCATACCTGTTCTGTGAACCCACCACTGCATACCTGTGCTGTGAACCCACCACTGCATACCTGTTCAGTGAACCCACCACTGCATACCTGTTCAGTGAACCCACCACTGCATACCTGTTGTGTTCAGTGAACCCGCCACTGCATACCTGTTCTGTTCAGTGGACCCGCCACTGTATACCTGTTTAGTGAACCCGCCACTGCATACCTGTTGTGTTCAGTGAACCTGCCACTGCATACCTGTTCTGTGAACCCGCCACTGTATACCTGTTCTGTTCAGTGAACCCGCCACTGTATACCTGTTCAGTGAACCCGCCACTGCATACCTGTTGTGTTCAGTGAACCCGCCACTGTATACCTGTACTGTTCAGTGAACCCGCCACTGCATACCTGTTCAGTGAACCCGCCACTGCATACCTGTTGTGTTCAGTGAACCCGCCACTGCATACCTGTTGTGTTCAGTGAACCCGCCACTGCATACCTGTTGTGTTCAGTGAACCCGCCACTGCATACCTGTTGTGTTCAGTGAACCCGCCACTGTATACCTGTACTGTTCAGTGAACCCGCCACTGCATACCTGTTCATTGAACCCGCCACTGCATACCTGTTGTGTTCAGTGAACCCGCCACTGCATACCTGTTCTGTTCAGTGGACCCGCCACTGTATACCTGTTTAGTGAACCCGCCACTGCATACCTGTTGTGTTCAGTGAACCTGCCACTGCATACCTGTTCTGTGAACCCGCCACTGTATACCTGTTCTGTTCAGTGAACCCGCCACTGTATACCTGTTCAGTGAATCCGCCACTGCATACCTGTTGTGTTCAGTGAACCCGCCACTGTATACCTGTACTGTTCAGTGAACCCGCCACTGCATACCTGTTCAGTGAACCTGCCACTGCATACCTGTTGTGTTCAGTGAACCCGCCACTGCATACCTGTTGTGTTCAGTGAACCCGCCACTGCATACCTGTTGTGTTCAGTGAACCTGCCACTGTATACCTGTACTGTTCAGTGAACCCGCCACTGCATACCTGTTCTGTTCAGTGAACCTGCCACTGTATACCTGTACTGTTCAGTGAACCCGCCACTGCATACCTGTTCTGTTCAGTGAACCTGCCACTGCATACCTGTTCTGTGAACCCGCCACTGTATACCTGTTCTGTTCAGTGGACCCGCCACTGTATACCTGTTCAGTGAACCCACCACTGCATACCTGTTGTGTTCAGTGAACCTGCCACTGCATACCTGTTCTGTGAACCCGCCACTGTATATCTGTTCTGTTCAGTGAACCCGCCACTGTATACCTGTTCAGTGAACCCGCCACTGTATACCTGTTCTGTTCAGTGAACCCGCCACTGTATACCTGTTCAGTGAACCCGCCACTGCACACCTGTTGTGTTCAGTGAACCCGCCACTGCATACCTGTTCAGTGAACCCGCCACTGCATACCTGTTGTGTTCAGTGAACCCGCCACTGCATACCTGTTGTGTTCAGTGAACCCGCCACTGTATACCTGTACTGTTCAGTGAACCCGCCACTGCATACCTGTTCAGTGAACCCGCCACTGCATACCTGTTGTGTTCAGTGAACCCGCCACTGCATACCTGTTCTGTTCAGTGAACCTGCCACTGCATACCTGTTCTGTGAACCCGCCACTGTATACCTGTTCTGTTCAGTGGACCCGCCACTGTATACCTGTTCAGTGAACCCACCACTGCATACCTGTTGTGTTCAGTGAACCTGCCACTGCATACCTGTTCTGGAAACCCGCCACTGTATATCTGTTCTATTCAGTGAACCCGCCACTGTATACCTGTTCAGTGAACCCGCCACTGTATACCTGTTCTGTTCAGTGAACCCGCCACTGTATACCTGTTCAGTGAACCCGCCACTGCACACCTGTTGTGTTCAGTGAACCCGCCACTGTATACCTGTACTGTTCAGTGAACCCGCCACTGCATACCTGTTCAGTGAACCCGCCACTGCATACCTGTTCAGTGAACCCGCCACTGCATACCTGTTGTGTTCAGTGAACCCACCACTGCATACCTGTTGTGTTCAGTGAACCCGCCACTGTATACCTGTACTGTTCAGTGAACCCGCCACTGCATACCTGTTCAGTGAACCCGCCACTGCATACCTGTTGTGTTCAGTGAACCCGCCACTGCATACCTGTTGTGTTCAGTGAACCCGCCACTGCATACCTGTTGTGTTCAGTGAACCCGCCACTGCATACCTGTTGTGTTCAGTGAACCCGCCACTGCATACCTGTTGTGTTCAGTGAACCCGCCACTGCATACCTGTTGTGTTCAGTGAACCCACCGCATCAGTGCGCATACCTGTGCAGTTAAGTGAACCCACCTACCTACGTGAGTGCACGCAGTGTGATATACCACTCCGTGCATACCCGATATGGACAAAACAGGTAGAGGAAGAGGTAGTGCCAGAGCCAGAGGAAGGCCACCCGGCAGGTCTGCGCGAGGTCGTGTAAATGTAATTTCGTGTGGACCTGGCCCACAGTACAGTGCTCAGAAGAAGGCACGTCCCATCACCTCCCAAGATTGTCAGGACGTGGTTGAGTATTTAGCGACACAGAACACCTCATCTTGCTCAGCCACCAGCGCTACTACTAGCACCACTTCCGCTGCATTTGACACTTCGCAAGAATTATTTAGTGGTGAAATCACTGATGCACAGCCATTGTTGTTACAGCCAGATGAATTTTCACCAGCTCATATGTCTGCGTTACGCGGCAACACTATGGATGTAACGTGTAAGGAGGATGAAGGACCTACTGATGGTGCATGTTTGGATTTTTCTGAGGCAAGCGAAGCTGGGCAGGATGATTACGATGCTGACGATGATAGGGATCCTCTGTATGTTCCCAATAGAGGAGATGAAGAGGGGGACAGTTCAGAGGGGGAGTCAGAGAGTAGTAGGAGGAGAGAAGTTGCTGAAAGAAGCTGGGGCAGCTCTTCGTCAGAAACAGCTGGTGGCAGAGTCCGGCACCATGTATCGCCACCTATGTACAGCCAGCCAACTTGCCCTTCAGCATCAGCTGCTGAGGTCCCCATAGTGCCCACATCCCAGGGTGGCTCAGCGGTGTGGAAATTTTTTAATGTGTGTGCCCCAGATCGGACCAAAGCCATCTGTTCGCTCTGCCAACAAAAATTGAGCCGTGGAAAGGCCAACACTCACGTAGGGACAAGTGCCTTACGAAGGCACCTGGAGAAAAGGCACAAACAGCAATGGGATGGCCACCTGAGCAAAAGCAGCAGCAGCACACAAAAGAAAAGTCACTCTCCTTCTCCTCTTCCTCCTTCAGGTGCATCATCTGCTTCTGCCGCTTTCTCCCTTGCACCTTCACATGCACCCTCCTCCACTCCACCTCTGCCCTTGAGCGGTTCCTGCTCCTCTGCCCACAGCAGCAGTCAGGTGTCCGTGAAGGAAATGTTTGAGCAGAAGAAACCAATTTCGGCCAGTCACCCCCTTGCCCGGCGTCTGACAGCTGGCGTGGCGGAACTGTTAGCTCGGCAGCTGCTACCATACCAGCTGGTGGACTCTGAGGCCTTCCGTAAATTTGTGGCCATTGGAACACCGCAGTGGAAGATGCCAGGCCGCACTTATTTTTCGAGAAAGGCCATACCTCAACTGCACCGTGAAGTTGAGAGGCAAGTGGTGTCATCTCTTGCGAAGAGCGTTGGGTCAAGGGTACACCTGACCATGGATGCCTGGTCTGCCAAGCACGGGCAGGGCCGCTACATTACGTACACAGCCCATTGGGTGAACCTGGTGGTGAACGATGGCAAGCAGGGCGCAGCGGACCAAATTGTGACACCTCCACGGCTTGCAGGCAGGCCTCCTGCCACCTCCTCTCCTCCTGCTTCATGCTCTTCGCTGTCCTCCTCCTCCTTGGCTGAGTGGCAGTTCTCCTCTCCTGCTACACAGCCCCAGCTCCGCAGGGCCTATGCTGCATGCCAGGTACGACGCTGTCACGCCATCTTAGACATGTCTTGTCTCAAAGCGGAGAGTCACACTGGAGCAGCTCTCCTGGCTGCTCTTAAGAAACAGGTGGATGAGTGGCTGACCCCGCACCACCTGGAGATAGGCAACGTGGTGTGCGACAACGGCAGCAATCTGCTTGCCGCTTTGCATATGGGGAAGCTGACACACATACCCTGCATGGCACATGTCATGAATCTAGTTGTTCAAAGATTTGTGGAAAAGTACCCTGGCTTAGCGGATGTCCTGAAGCAGGCCAGGAAGTTCTGTGGGCATTTGAGGCGGTCTTACACAGCCATGGCACAATTTGCAGAAATTCAGCGGAAAAACAACATGCCGGTGAGACGCCTCATTTGCGATAGCCCGACTCGCTGAAATTCGACCCTGCTCATGTTCTCCCGCCTGCTAGAACAGAAGAAAGCCGTCACCCACTACCTCTACAACTACAGTAGAATGAAACAGTCTGGGAAGATGGGGATGTTCTGGCCCGACAACTGGACACTGATGAAAAATGCATGCAGGCTCATGCGGCCGTTTGAGGAGGTGACCAACCTGGTGAGCCGCAGTGAGGGCACCATCAGCGACTTAATTCCCTACGCTTACTTCTTGGAGCGTGCTGTGCGTAGAGTGGCGGATGAAGCTGTGAATGAGCGTGACCAGGAACCGTTACGGCAGGAACAGGCATGGGACCAATTTTCATCAGACCCAGCTGTTTCCTCAACACCTGCGGCAGCACAGAGGGGGGAGGAGGAGGAAGAAGAGAAGTCGTGCGCAGAAGACGAGTCAGACTCAGAGGATGATGAGCAAGGTGTTTCTTTGGGGGAGGAGGAGGAGGAGGAGGAGGGGACGGCGGCAGGAGAACACCCGCAGCAGGCGTCGCAGGGGGCTTGTGCTGCTCAACCTTCCCGTGGTATTGTTCGCGGCTGGGGGGAGGAGGTTGACTTACATGACGTCACTGAGGAAGAGCAAGAGGAGATGGAGGGTACTGGATCCGACTTTGTGCAGATGTCGTCTTTTATGCTGTCCTGCCTGTTGAGAGACCTCCGTATAAAAAACCTCAAGGGTAATGAGCTGTACTGGGTGGCCACACTACTAGACCCTCGGTACAGGCACAAAGTGGCGGACCTGTTACCAACTCACCGGAAGGTGGAAAGGATGCAGCACATGCAGAACCAGCTGTCAACTATGCTTTACAATGCCTTTAAGGGTGATGTGACAGCACAACGCCAGCAAGGTACCACTGCCACTAATCCTCCTCCTGTGTCCACGCAGTCAAAGACAGGACGCTCCAGCGATCTCATGGTGATGTCGGACATGTGGACGTTCTTTAGTCCAACGCCTCGCCGTAGCCCTTCCGGATCCACCCTCCACCAACGCCTGGAACGGCAGGTAGCCGACTACCTGGCCTTAAGTGTGGATGTAGACACTGCTGTGAACAGCGATGAGGAACCCTTGAACTACTGGGTGCGCAGGCTTGACCTGTGGCCAGAGCTGTCCCAATTTGCCATCCCAACTTCTCTCCTGCCCTGCCGCAAGCGTCCTGTCAGAAAGGACCTTCAGCGCAGCTGGAGGCATTGTCACAGAGAAGAGAAGTCGCCTAAATCACAAAAGTGTTAAGTACCTCACCTTTATCAAAATGAATGAGGCATGGATCCCGGAGGGCTGCTGCCCGCCCCAAGACTAAGTCAGTCTCCGCACACACAGCATCTCTGCCTGCACGCCGTGTGACTGGCTGCCTGGGCTGCCCCAAGAAGACGAAGTCGCTCCCAGTCCCTCCACACAGCATGTCTGCCTGCAGGCCGCTTGACTACCTTCTCCGCCACCACCAACAGGGTCCGGGACTCCAGGCGGATTGCTGAATTTTTTAGGCCGCTGCTAGCAGCGGCCGCTGTAATAATTTTTCTGGTGCGTGTACATGACTGCCTAATTTTTCTGGCTGCACTGCGGGCAGCTGAAACAACAAAAGAAAAGACATGTACATGCGCCCATTCCCCTTCGTGATCATTACCTTGCCGTGGTGAAGGGGCTTGCGTATCACAATGAAGCAATGACCGGCGCCTAGATGAGTGTCTCGGGGGGCACACAAAAGATAATAAGGTCGTTGCTTCATTGTGGTCAGACCAAATTTGATCAGCTGGACAGTCACTGTTCTGTCATTCAGCTACATTAGCCAGGCGACCATATGGGCTGTAAAGCCACCAAAACCTGCACTCTCGCCATGGTGCGCACCAGTCCAGCACGGCCATCACTACACAAACAGCTGTTTGCGGTGCGTTACACGGTGAGTTTGGTGTGTCAGTGTGAAGCAGTACCTGAATTACACTACCTGATTGATGTATACACATGCAAGATGTTTTAAAGCACTTTAGGCCTGTCATTTAGCATTCAATGTGATTTCTGCCCTTAAAACGCTGCTTTGCGTCAAATCCAGATTTTTCCCCGGGACTTTTGGCATGTATCCCACTCCGCCATGCCCCCCTCCAGGTGTTAGACCCCTTGAAACATCTTTTCCATCAGTTTTGTGGCCAGCATAATTATTTTTTCTTTTCAAAGTTCGCATCCCCATTGAAGTCTATTGCGGTTCGCGAACTTTAACGCGAACCGAACGTTACGCGAAAGTTCGCGAACCCGGTTCACGAACCTAAAATCGGAGGTTCGGCCCATCTCTACTGCTGATACTTCTTTCTTGTTTAAAAAGAAATAAACATGGCATCTTCCATGTCTCAGGCCCAGTGCACACCCAAAACCTCTAATAGATCCGCAAAACGCTAGAGCTTTTTGAAGCAGATTTCAGAGAAGTACTAGGAATGTTTTCTAAACATGCCTAGCGTTTCTGGAACGTTTTTGTGTAGCAGATTTCATATATTTTTACAGTAAAGCGGTTACTGAACAGCTTCTGTAACAAAAGCGCCTGGAAAACCATTCTGATCTAGTGTTTTTCAGAGTGGTTTTACACTTTCCTATACTTTAACATTGAGGCAGAAACGCCTCAGAAATCTAAAAGATGCTGCAGCCTCCGAGTTTGCGTTTGTGGAAAAACGAACCGCTCTGGCGTGCACAATCCCATTGACATACATTACCCAAGCGGTTTTCAAACAGCTAGTGTTTTATTAAAAACACTCCAGAACCGCTCTGTTGTGCACCAGCCCTCACTGTGTAGTGGCTTACACTGGGCTGCATACATTTAATAAAGTCGCGGTCAAATTTAGGCGCGATTTATTGGGACAAGAAAAATATCATAATTTAGAAATATTGATGATTTAACAGTATTTGTAATGTACAATCGATAATTCTGATTATTATTATTACATGTATAAAACAGATGTGAGATGAAAACGAAAATATAATAACGCTAAATATCGTAATGTGATTCAACAACACAGCTTAACCCAACCCTAGTCTCACACAGAACCCTCCCTGGGTGGTGCCTAACCCTAACCACCCATGGTGGTGGCTAACCCTAAATGTACCTAACCCTACTCTGACACAGAACCCTCCCTGTACCTATCCCTAACCCCTAGACCCCCTAGTGGTGCCTAACCCTAACCACCCCCCTGGTGATGCCTAACCTTAAAACTCCCCTGGTGGTGCCTAACCCTAACCACCCCCCTGGTGGTGCCTAACCCTAACCACCCCCCTGGTGGTGCCTAACCCTAACCACCCCCCTGGTGGTGCCTAACCCTAAAACTCCCCTGGTGGTGCCTAACCCTAACCACCCCCCTGTTGGTGTCTAACCCTAAATTATCGTAAATACTTCATATATTATCGTAAATAGAAATGTCAAATATCGTTATTACATCTGTACAGTGAATGTTATATTTTCGTAATTACAAAGTTATATGTATTTGGACAGAATTTGCTTACATTCCATCATTAAGCATGTTAATTTACCGTTATTACACCAAAAGATAAGTTATCGTTATGACTGACATTGTTTTTCTTTATTTAGCGTTATGATATTCATTCTGCTATATTATCATAAACTTTAAATTACCGATATTATCGATTCCACAACAAAATTAGGACTATTACCGAGTTTACTTTATCGATTTATGTAAAATATTGATTTTAGGCACTTGCGCCCAAACATATGCAAAATTGAGTGTACATTTACAAAAACGATAATTAACATTAGAAATATAGCCACGTCCAAATCTATTAGCGCTATTTTTAGCTGATCCGACTGGGCTCCTTAGGAGACAGATAGATACAAATAGGGTTACATGGGTAATATGTTGGTACGACAAACAGTGCATACAGTAAATAATTAACAGACCTGAAGTACAGCACAGCTTCAGAGATCTGCAGTCATGCAGAAAGAATTACAACAGTAATCTAGAAATTAAAGGGGCACTATGGTTAAATTCTTTGTTTTTAAGTCACTGTAATATTTGTAGGTGTATGTAGAGCATAGTAGGTTACATGTAATGAGGCAGGTGACATTTTTTTTTACACTGACATACTGCTTGTTTACTTTTAGAGTCACGTCGGCAGATTTACCTTACCGACGCGACTCAGGGCAATCCATTTAGTTGTAGGAGGCATCTGTACCTGCTGAGTTATTTGCCGTTACTGGTTACCCCTGTGTGCTGCGCTGTATGGATTGTTCCTAATCTCAACCGCACAATCTGCACGTTACACAAATCCCCCACACTGGACTACATCATCCCTCCTCGTTGGGACGCAACTGCCGTGTGAGGAGGAACGCAGCATCACTGATGACGCTGCGCAGCAAGGACCCCTGTAGCGAAGCTGGCAATGAAACGGACACCTATTGTTGTCTGTTTCTATGGTTACCAGCCTTCGCTGTTTGAAGTTCCTAGTGTAGCGGCGGCTGGATAAAGCGGACACAAGCGCTGTAGCTGTGTCCTGCTGTTTATTGCCTAATTGTGGGGTTTTTTTTAAAGTATTTTTAACCCACTGCCGGTCCTTGCTGCGCAGCGTCATCAGTGACGCTGCGTTCCTCCTCACACGGCAGTTGCGTCCCACCGAGGAGGGATGATGTAGTCCAGTGTGCGCAGCAGATGAAATTCTGCTCTTTGCGGCGGATGGGGGATTTGTGTAACGTGCAGATTGCGCGGTTGAGATTAGGAACAATCCATACAGCGCAGCACACAGGGGTAACCAGTAACGGCAAATAACTCAGCAGGTACAGATGCCTCCTACAACTAAATGGATTGCCCTGAGTCGCGTCGGTAAGGTAAATCTGCCGACGTGACTCTAAAAGTAAACAAGCAGTATGTCAGTGTAAACAAAAATGTCACCTGCCTCATTACATGTAACCTACTATGCTCTACATACACCTACAAATATTACAGTGACTTAAAAACAAAGAATTTAACCATAGGGCCCCTTTAATAGAATCTAACTCTGCCACTAGAGATGTTTTGAGTCAACACTAAACTAAAAGTAATACTTTGTCACCATCTGGTGGCAAACACAAGTACTTACTGTAAATATGCTCCAGGACACAAGGTCGTCAATCTGGTTTTCACAGTTTTACATTAGGGTAAATGATACTGACTATACAGCAATTTGAAAGACTGTATAGATATGTTCTCACAGACAGTAGAGGTTGCAGAATGTTGTAAATTGCTTTATCTGATTCCCTTGTGTTTTGCCAGTTTGAGAGACATCTTTGTTGCTACTGTAATGACTAAAGCCTTATACACACATTCAGTTTTGATTGGCCATACAATGACCAAGGTAACATCTTCATGTAGTATGAGAGTCTACCTACACAATCTGCTCATAGTACTCAAAATCTGTTGACCCTCAAACAACATTGTGGTGGTATAAATGGCCAATCATAAGCCAATTTAAAAAGGTGTGTACCAGGTTTAGATTGTAATGAAAACAAATCAACACTTACATTATGACCCAATAAAACACATTTTACGCAATTCTCTTCCTTGTAAGGGTACATTATTTTAGCACAATGGATCGATGCTATGGCAGAACTGGGCAAAGTATGGCCAACGGACCATAACTGGCCTCAGGGCCGGTTTAAGGGGCAAACTGAATAGGGGTGCTCGAACACCCCTCCCCCAATGACCTCTCCCCTATACTCCCCGGGGCCCTTGTGTGAAAACCTGCAGCAGTAATTCACCTGTCCCGGCGGGCAGCAGCAACTTAAACACTCGCCGGTCATAGAGAAGTAGGAGGACTGCGTAGAGATAGTGCCCGGACTGTGTACAGTAGCTTCCGCTGCCCACCAGGACAGGTTGACTACTGCTGGGGCTTGTCACACAAGGGCCCCAGGGAGTAGTACAAGCGGGTGGAGCAGGCAGAATTTAGTAGAGTCAGTGGCGTGGGGCCCCTGCAGAGGTTGGGGGCCCTAGGGCAATTGCCTCCTTTGTCTCTATGGCAGCGCCGGCCCTGCCTGGCCGGTTAGAGTTTTGAATCTGGCCCGATGGAGGAGGACCATATTTCTCAACATCCTCCCTCCCTGCAGAGTTGTGAGTGGTGTAATGACAGATTTCACCCAATCACAGCTTCCTGCGGTGATCTCCATGGCCACATGTGACCTTCCGTCAGCACCGTGCTAGTGTGTCACATGACATTGCTGTAGCCATGGAAATTGGTGCTAGAAGCTGCAATTGGTTAAGTAACCTGTGATTAGGCACCACTTTCAACTCTGCAGGGAGGAGAAAAGAAGAGGAATACGGCTTGTGACTGAAACGTTTGCACACCCCTGAGCCAGGGGTGGAGTCGGGCGTGAACGTGGGTGGACCTGCTTTTTTCAGAGGGTGAATGATGTCCACTATAGCATGTGTGGAGGGAGAGAGTGCAGAGAAGAGGGAGCGATCATGGGCACAGTGGGAAAGGGGGGACGTCTCCCCCCCCCCTCCCTCAGCTTTGGGGCTCCCCCTTCCTCACTCTCCCCCGAACTAAAATTTGGGGGGCGGCTGGCAACGGGCGGGACTTACCTCCATCTCGTTCCAAGCGCCGAGTAAGTAGTGGTGTCCGGTTCATTTGAGCCTGTTCTTTCCTGTGAGTTGAGTGATCCAACTCATCACACTGAACCGAATCAGTTCAGTTCCATGAGCCAGGAACTGCAGCTGAACACTGTGTGCAGCTGCAGTTCCTGTCTCATCCACTGAAATGATTCGGTTCAGTGTGATGAGCCAGATCACTCAACTCACAGGAAAGAACCGGCTCAAAAGAACCGGACATCGCTACTTACTCAGCGCTTGGAAAGAGGCAAGTCCTGCCGCTGCCAGCCACCTGCAAATTTTAGTTCTGGAGGGGGAGAGGGAGGAAGCGGGAACCCCAAGGTGAGGGACCCCTGCTGCTTTGCCCACCGTTCCTTCTTCTCTGCACTGCCCCCCCTCCTTGTGGGGACATCTGGCTACCTACTGGGGGCACATATAGACCTGGCTATACTGGGGAAACCTATAGACCTGTCAACATATACTGGGGACACCAATACACCTAGCTACATATACTGGGGACACCTATACACCTAGCTACATATACTGGGGACACCTATACACCTAGCTACATATACTGGGGACACCTATACATCTAGCTACATATACTGGGGACACCTGTACACCTGGCCACCTTTTCTGGGGACATCTATACACCTGGCTACCTATTCTAGGGACAACTATACTCATGGCTACTTATACTGGGGACACCTATAGACCTGGCTACCTATGCTGGGGGAACCTATTTTAAGGGAACTGCTGTCAGGTATTTTTGAGGAACCGCTGTTAACAGACTAAGTGTATTTTGTGGAACAGCTGCCAGATTATGTGTATGTTAAGGGAGCGGTTGCTGCCAGATTATGCGTATTTTGGGGAACTGCTGCCAGATTGTGTATGTTGGGGGACCACTACTGCCAGATGTATTTTGGGTGTTACGTGTATTTTGGGTAATGCGCTGCCAGGTTTCGCATATTTTGGGTAACTGCTTCCAGATTGTGTGTATGTTGGGGGAACTGCTGCTTCCAGATTGTCTATTTTGGCCATTAATGGCCACTGCCATATTATGTGTATTTTGGAGAAACTTCTGACAGATTACGTGTCTTTTTGGTGAAATGTGTCAGATTACATCTATTTTGGAGGGGATACACTACGGCAGAGCTCAAACTTCCCCGGCAGACCTTTTACACCACTGCTAAGGTCATGTATATTTGGCCCCACCCATGACCACACCCACATTATGCTTGACCACGCCCATTTTTGGCACGCAGGGGTACCTACGGTGAGTCCACTCACCTCTTTTCCCAGGACTAGACCCCTGCCCTGAACTATGGTAACTCAAGGTTACTCTAAGATGGCCTATTATTTCACAGAATTAGCCACACTGGTACTATCATTAGTTAGTATAAATCAGTACAGTGGTGGTGGCCAAGTGGCTAGCAATCTGGTCTTGCAGTGCTGGCATCTAAGTTTCAAATGCTCCTCTTAAGGAAGGACGAGCCAGTGACATGGCAATGAACTCTGTAAAGTGCTGTGGAAGATGTTAGCACTACAGTGTCGGACTGGGAGATGGAAAAGCTTAAGTAATCCACTTGCTGGCCAAGCAGCAGTAATCAGATGTTGCTGCTCACAGTGAAGACTTGCTGCAGGGTTCTATTGGGAGTGATAACACAGGGTTTCTGCTGCTTGGCCAGCAGGTGGATTTCCACAGTTGTTCCACCTTCCAGTCCAACACTATAGCACTATAAATAACAGTAAGTCGATTCTAACTTAACATGCAAGTTGTTGACATCTGAAACATTCACCACCAGATGGCAGTCCAACACAATGACTACAGTTGGAAAATCTTCCCAAAATGAGTAGAGAAAATATTGGCAGGTTACATGGCACTATAATGTATTGTCATACAGTTTACCTGGCCATTGCTCATGGGGGCACCCTATATAGATCAAAGTATCAGACTTTGACAAAGTGTCCCCCTCACCCCCACCCCCCAGGCACCAAATTGCACCATTACGCTGGCATGTATGCAAGGTGGAGGAGCTACAGTGTGAGCCTATGCTGGCCCTGCCGCTGATACTGGGCTACATCATTGCTCTAGTGCTAGGTTTGGTTGAGTGAAGACCCTCCGGATTTTGGCCGTTGCAGCACTTGCTGGAACTGGATCATCAGTGTTCCCAATTGCACAATGAAAACAAATTAAGTGCTAGAGGGTTGGGATTGGTCCAAAAATTGCATTGGAAGGGGTTCTCTCAACTGCTGGTAAAACAGCTGCTAGAAGCTTTGATGTACTGCCGTCTGTAATGATCGGTGTCAGCAAGAACTGATTTTCTGATTACTGGTGATCTGCAGTATCACCAATGATACAGATGTTATACCTGATTATGTGGTGATCTGCAGAATCACCAATAATGCGAGTATAGCAAGACACAGGACAACCAGGTGTAAGATAAGTGTTTGGTGCAACAGTAAATATAAATAGAGATACCCACTATCCCAGAGGGGCTGGTAAAAGGAGGTATCTCTAAAGAACACTGGAATGAGTACTCCAGCAGGCTGGAGACACAGATGAATTAGTGATAGGTTCACCCGAGGAGCGGGTGATGCACAGTAAGACAATGTATACTGATCACTCGTGGAGCGAGTGATTCAGACTGTACTGCGGCAGGTGATCACCTGAGGGGCAGGAGATCCAGACAGTACCGCGTAGCTAGTCACCTGAGGAGCAGGTGATTAAGACTGTATTGCAGATATATACCTGAGGAGCAGGTGATTCAGACTATACTGCAGCTATCTACCCGAGGAGCAGGTAATTCAGACTATACTGCAGCTATCAACCTGAGGAGCAGGTGATTCAGACTATACTGCAGCTATCAACCTGAGGAGCAGGTGATTTAGACTATACTGCAGCTATCAACCAGGTGATTACTAAACTGAAAATCCCTCACCAGAACTAAGCTCACTGGTGAGGGCAGAAGAGTCAGACAAGCAGATTTGGCAACACACGGACAGATACAGTACAAAGGCAGAAGACTGAATCAGAGTGAGGTATAAGCTAAGTCGGCAACTAGATCAGATAGGCAAAGGCACAGAATCAAAAGACAGAAAAGTAGTCAAGGCTAGCAGAGGGTCATAACAAATAATACAATTCAATTAGTACCTTAAGTTATCAACATAATCTGGATAAGTGTGGATCCCCAGCTCCTGCTGGTTCTAGCACTCTTTCGGATCTGACTAAGGGTCTGAGTGCTAACACGTAGCATATGCAACAACAGACGAGGAACAACTGACAGGCATGTCCTATATATACTGGAAGCGCTCCTTAGCGCCGCCCCAGTCACTCAGCCAATCAGGATCAGTTTTGGAGTCAGCTGACCGGCTGATCAGCTGACTCCCCTTCTGCTTGCATAAAGGTCCTGTCTGTGCGCGCGCACACGCGTAGACCTCAGTCTATGTGCGATTAAGGGACCAGGCAAAGTTCCATCATGTAACAGCGCGGCGGAGGCTGCTGGCTGAGACACGGGGATAGCCGCCATGCCGCTCAGCACGGTGGCGGCCTCCCCCGCATTCACCATAGTCCCAGGCACAACTCCATCATGTACCCGCGCGGCGGAAACCGCCGGCTGAGACACGGAGATAGCCGCCATGCCGCTCCCTGTTGCGGCGGCATCTCCGCTATCCTTTACAATACCCCCCCCCCCCCCCCCCGAGGAGTGGACCCCGGACACTTCTTACATGGTTTTTCAGGGCATCGTTCATGAAACTCTCTCTTTAGATCCTCGGCATGCATGCGGTAATCCGGAACCCAAGTTCTCTCCTCTAGACCATACCCCTTCCAATGGACCAGGTACTGTACAGAATTCTGCACTAATCGTGAATCCAAACTCTTCTCGATCTCATACTCAGGTTGATTGTCAATCATCACGGGGGAAGGGGGGAAAGGAATCCACCTGCACAGCAGACTTCAACAAGGAAACATGAAATGATCTCACACCTCTCATGCTGGCTGGGAGATGAATCATATATGTCACATCATTAATTCTTTTGGACACCGGGTATGGGCCTACAAATCTGGGTCCCAACTTGGGTGATGGTTGCTTTAACGCCAGATGCCGAGTATACACCCACACCATGTCCCCTGGAGAAAACTTCCATTCAACAGACCGCCTTTTATCTGCCTGTTTTTTCTGCATCTGAAAGGCTTTTCCCAGATTCCTTTTTACAAGCACCCAGATCTCCTTTAATGCCCTTTGCCAATCCTCTAGAGCCGGGAAAGGGGAGGATACCACTGGCAAAGGAGAGAATTTGGGAGATCTCCCTGAGACTACCTGAAAAGGAGAAAAACCTGAAGAAGAACTCTTCAGGTTATTATGCACAAATTCCGCGAATGGCAAGAACTTTACCCAGTCTGACTGGGCATCTGCTACATAACACCTGAGAAATTGCTCCAGGGACTGGTTAACTCTCTCAGTCTGTCCGTTGGTCTGTGGGTGGTAGCCTGATGAAAATGACAAGTCCGAGCTGTTTGCAAAAGGCTCTCCAGAATTTCGACACAAACTGGACTCCCCTATCTGACACCACATTCTCCGGAATGCCATGTAGCCGGAAAATGTGTTGGATGAAGAGATCAGCCAATTCCTGGGCCGAGGGGAGTCCTTTCAATGGGACGAAATGAGCCATTTTACTGAACCTATCAACTACCACCCAGATGACCGTCTTGCCCTCAGACCTGCGAAGTTCTCCTACGAAGTGCATAGACAAATGAGTCCATGGTTCACTTGGCACTGGCAACGGTTGTAGCGTACCTACTGGTGCTTGACGAGAGGGCTTATTTCTGGCACACACAGAGCACTCTCTCACAAACTCCTTGCAATCAAGTGCCAAAGAAGGCCACCATACACATCTGGCCAGTAGATCCTGAGTTCGAGCAGCCCCGGGATGCCATGCATTCTTATGGGTGTGAAACAACTGTAGGAGTTGTAAGCGAAAGGGAAGTGGCACAAACAGTACCCCCTCGGGCTTCCCTTCTGGGATATCCTGCTGGTAGGGCCCTAAGGTAAGCGCCCAATCCTGCCAGGTTTTCGTGGCGGCCACCACCAATCTTTGAGGTAAAATGGTCTCAGGGGTTGCTGGCTGAACTGTCTCGGCCTCAAAGCAACTAGATAATGCATCTGCTTTGACATTCTTACTGCCTGGAGTATACGTTATAATAAATCTGAACCTTGAAAAGAACAAGGACCAGTGAGCCTGTCGGGGGCTAAGCCTTTTGGCCCCCTCGATGTACTTCAAATTTTTGTGATCAGTATAAACAGTAATCATATGTTCTACCCCTTCAAGCCAATGACGCCATTCCTCAAAGGCTAACTTAATGGCCAAGAGCTCCCGATTGCCGATATCGTAGTTCCTCTCGGCTGGAGAAAACCTACGAGAAAAGAAGGCACAGGAATGCAGTTTGCCTTGAAGGCCAGAGCGCTGAGACAGCACAGCCCCAACCTCAATCTCTGATGCATCCACCTCAACTATGAAGGGGAAGGTGACATCTACGTGTCTCAAAATGGGAGCAGAACAAAATAACCTTTTCAATGTAGCAAAAGCTGACTGTGCCTCTGCTGACCAATGGTAAGTGTCGGCCCCTTTTTTGGTGAGGTTAGTGAGGGTTGACACCACAGAAGAAAATCCTTTGATGAACTTCCTGTAGTAATTGGCAAAGCCCAGAAACCTTTGGAGTGCCTTCAATCCTATGGGTTGAGGCCACTCCAATACAGCAGAGACTTTTTCAGGGTCCATGGAGAGACCTGAAGTGGAAATAATATATCCCAAAAAAGGGACTTTAGTGACTTCGAACAGGCACTTCTCTAATTTTGCATACAAGGAGTTCTGCCTCAATTTTCTCAACACAAACTTCACGTGTTTTCGATGTTCTGTCAGATTGGGTGAAAAAATCAGTATATCGTCCAGATACACTAATACAAATTTCCCTAGAACTTCTCTAAAAACTTCCTTGATCAACTCTTGGAAAACGGCAGGAGCATTACACAACCCGAAGGGCATGACTAGATACTCGTAGTACCCGTCGGGCGTGTTGAATGCCGTCTTCAATTCGTCACCGTCCCTAATGCGTACAAGGTTGTATGCCCCTCGTAAGTCCAACTTAGAGAAAATACTGGCATTGGTAACTTGGGCAAACAAATCGTCAATCAACGGCAGTGGATAACGATTCTTTACTGTGATCTTATTTAACCCCCGATAGTCAATACAAGGTCGAAGCTCATCGTCCTTTTTCTGTACAAAAAATAACTCAGCCCCTGCAGGTGACCGGGAAGGACGGATAAAGCCCTTGGCCAAGTTTTCCTTAATGTATTACTGCATCGCCAGCTTCTCTGGCCCCGACAGATTATAGAGATGACCTCTAGGAGGCATACAACCTGATCCTAACTCTATGGGACAGTCAAAACTCCGGTGTAGTGAGAGTTTATCTGCTGATTTGGGACAAAACACGTCAGAAAATTCTACTTACTGAACTGGCACCCCTTTCACCTGAACCTTGGTGGCACAAACAGCAACTTTCTCTAAACAATGATGATGACAATGGGCTGACCAGCTCTGTAGCTGACCTGAAGCCCAGTCGATCTGAGGGGAGTGTAGTTGCAACCAAGGCATACCGAGGATTATGGTAGAAGTTGCCATTTTCAGGACAAAGAACTGTAGTTTCTCCTCATGTATAACCCCTATTTCACACAATAACAAGGGAGTCTGGGAAAGAGGCTGTCTACATTGTAACGGAGAGTCATCTACTGCCGTGATCAGAATCTGACGGTCTAACGGGAGTAAGGGAATTCCCAATTTTTTGGCAAAGTCATAGTCTATAAAATTGGCTTCAGAACCTGAGTCTACAAACGCTTCAGTGGCCGAGGGCCGACCCTCCCAGGTAATGGAGCAGGGAAGGAGCAAACGATTATTATTTAGAGGTACCAATGGCTCGCCTAGGGCATTACCTCTGACTACACCTAGGCGGCAGCGTTTCCCGACTTTTTAGGACAATTATGGACAATGTGACCCTCCTCAGCACAATATAGACAGAGTCTCTCTGACCTTCTGCGATTCTTTTCCACTTGAGTTAACCTAGAATGACCGATTTGCATCGGCTCATCTTGTGATGACGGAGGTGGAGAAGAGGCGTAGGAAATAGATCTTAAAGCGTTTTTCCCACGGGTTAGTTCTTGATAGCGAATGCGGCGATCAATCCGCACGGCCAGTGAAATTGCCTCGTCCAGGGATTTAGGCTCAGGATGCCCTAGCATCAAATCAGAAACTGCATCGGACAACCCTGACAGGAAACAATCTAATAAGGCATACATTCCCCATCTAGCTGACACAGCCCACCTCCTAAACTCTGCGGCATAATTCTCCACCGGATTACGACCCTGCCTAAGAGGCTTTAGCTTCCTCTCAGCCGCAATAGCCACGTCCGGATCATCGTAAATAACGGCCATGGCCTTAAAAAACTCCTGCACTGAAGATAAAGCCTCATGCTCTGCATGCAGACCATATGCCCATGTTTGTGAATCTCCTGACAAAAGGGTCTTTATAAACGTGACCCTCTGGTTCTCAGATCCTGACAGATTAGGCCTCAACTCAAAATAGGATAGCGCACGATTTCTAAAATTCTGAAAGTCAGATCTATGTCCAGAAAACTTTTCGGGTACGGACATGCGAAGGTCCGTGACTGAAGGGGATCGCACTGTATCAATAGTCGTTTGAAGTAACTGTACTGTCCCAGACAGTTGAGTAATCTGAGTCTGTTGGGTAATGATCACCCCGGCAAGATTGTTTACCGCGGTGGTCAGGACTTCAACGTGACTACGCAGTGCGTCCATAATGTTTGGTCTGCTGTATTGTAACGATCGTTGTCAGCAAGAACTGATTTTCTGATTATTGGTGATCTGCAGTATTACCAATAACACAGATGTTATACCTGATTATGTGGTGATCTGCAGAATCACCAATAATGCAAGTGTAGCAAGACACAGGACACCCAGGTGTAAGATAAGTGTTTGGTGCAACAGTAAATATAGATAGAGATACCCACTATCCCAGAGGAGCTGGTAAAAGGAGGTATCTCTAAAGAACACTGTAATCAGTACTCCAGCAGGCTGGAGACACAGATGAGTTAGTGATAGGTTCACCTGAGGAGCGGGTGATGCACAGTAAGACAATGTATACTGATCACTCGTGGAGTGAGTGATTCAGACTGTACTGCAGCAGGTGATCACCTGAGGGGCAGGAGATCCAGACAGTACCGCGTAGCTAGTCACCTGAGGAGCAGGTGATTAAGACTGTATTGCAGCTATGCACCTGAGGAGCAGGTGATTAAGACTGTACTGCAGCTATCAACCTGAGGAGCAGGTGATTCAGACTATACTGCAGCTATCAACCTGAGGTGCAGGTTATTCAGACTATACTGCAGCTATCAACCTGAGGAGCAGGTGATTACTATACTGAGAATCCCTCACCAGAACTAAGCTCACTGGTGAGGGCAGAAGAGTCAGACAAGCAGGTTTGGCAACACACGGACAGATACAGTACAAAGGCAGAAGACTGAATCAGAGTGAGGTATAAGCTAAGTCTCCAACTAGATCTGATAGGCAAAGGCACAGAATCAAAAGACAGAAGAGTAGTCAAGGCTAGCAGAGGGTCATAACAAATAATACAATTCAATTAGTACTTTAAGCTATCAACAGAATCTGTTGTGAGTGTGGATCCCCAGCTCCTGCTGGTTCTAGCACACTTTCGGATCTGACTAAGGGTCTGAGTGCTAACACGTAGCATATGCAACAGCAGACGAGGAACAACTGACAGGCATGTCCTATATATACTGGAAGCGCTCCTTAGCGCCGCCCCAGTCACTCAGCCAATCAGGATCAGTTTTGGAGTCAGCTGACCGGCTGATCAGCTGACTCCCCTTCTGCTTGCATAAAGGTCCTGTCTGTGCGCTCGCGCACGCGTAGACCTCAGTCTATGTGCGATTGAGGGACCAGGCAAAGTTCCATCATGTAACAGCGTGGCGGCGGCCTCCCCCGCATTCACCATAGTCCCAGGCACAACTCCATCATGTACCCGCGCAGCGGAAACCGCCAGCTGAGACGCGGAGATAGCCGCCATGCCGCTCCCTGTTGCGGAGGCATCTCCGCTATGCTTTACACCATCATGCACATTTTTTTCATAGTTTTCTCTGCACAGTTTTTATTCCACAATTCAACCCCCTGAATATGATAAGATGACTAAGAAAGTCTGAAGACTTTTAGCTCAGCCAAAAATGTTTTGGTACTGGCTGGGAAACTGGGACCCTCCCCGCCCTCATGACCCATCAAAAAACCTGGACAAACAGCTGGAAGATGTTCTGCTTAGGTTATAAATATGCTAAAAAAAACGACTACTACTCTAACTACTCAACCGGCTTGGAGCTCCTTGCTTCATCTGCAGGCAGTGCCTGATTCGTGAAATGTTTTAGACTTCTACCCCTACCACCAGATGTCCTTCCAAGAACTGTTTTCAGCAGACACATCTGCCCATCTCCTACATAAAGAATTAGTTTGAATTCAACAGCTTCCAAAATATGGTGGTCCTATTGGATTGCCTCTGAACTCAGATGACCTTTTCCTGACCTATTACACTGATTTCCGATATTGATCTTTTGCTTGACTTTGACCTTGCTTTTGCCTGCTGATTTTTTTCTATACCAGGTTATCTACAACATTGATTCTGGCCCCACATTCTTGACATTCTTGACATTCTCATTTGATTATTTCTGAGGCCAGTGTTCAGTTGCTACAAAAGTGTTTAGCGGTCCCTTGCCTGTGGGTGATGTAACAATCAGACCAGAGCAAAAAGGAAAGTATTAATCAATGTATGCTGGTTGTATAATCTTTCCTCACCCCAATTTATATTCTTAAATGTATCACAGGTGGCGACATCTGTAGGTAGGTGAATTTCTGTGGAATGGTTGTTTACTTTACAAAAATTCGCTAACATCTCCATGTTGAAAAATTATCAAAACTTTATTTCAAAAAAGGCTAATATGCCCAATTGTAAAATGTAGCTGCCAGGGCAGCTTGTTTACTGTTTGTTCCCAAGTCACGAGAAATAACACCTGCACCACCCACATGCAATTAACTTTTTCTTCTGAGATATCTCTTAGGAGATACATTTTTGATATTCTTTTTGAAGAGGATCAGTAACATCAAAACATCCCCTCGCGGTACTCACCTCGGGTGGGGGAAGCCTCAGGATCCTAATGAGGCTTCCCACGCCATCCTCCGTCCCTCAGGGGTCTCGCTGCAGCCCTCCGTGAAAGATGACATCAATATTTACCTTCCCGGCTCCTGCACAGGCGCTCTGACGGCTGTCGGCTCCAAAGTAGGCATAAATATCCGACCGCCGTCGGGTCTGCTCTACTGCGCAGGCGCAAGTCTCCGGCGCCTGCGCAGTAGAGCGGACCCGACTGAGTTCGAAGCCGAAAGCAGCCACAGCGCCCCCGCTGGAGCCAGCAAAGGTAAATATTGAACTGACAGTCGGGTCTGTTGGGGGCTATTCGGAGGGCTGCAGCAAGACCCCCGTGGGACAGAGGACGGCGTGGGAAGCCTCATTAGGATCGGAGGCTTCCCCCACCCGAGGTGAGTACCCCCCAGGGGATGTTTTTGATGTTACAGAATCCCTTTAAAATAACTTTGAAGTATTTTACACTTGAAAAAGTACCTAAAAGTTGGTGAAGAAGTACTATCAAAATTATATTGAGTATGTTCTTGCTTGCTTGTGGTTTAAAAAACATTTTATTGAAAAGTGTTAAAATCTCACCTAGGAGATGTGATGAATAGCGGAAAAGCCGCCGCATGTTCTGACAGCTGATTCCGCGTCTGATGCGGCGGTTTGTCCGCGTCAGCATGCGTCTGGAACTGGTGGTGCACATGGGAGGAATGGCGTGGGGGCCGCCGCGTGTTCTGATGGTAAGGCGGCAGATTCCGCCTCCAGTGCGGCAGTTTCCCCGCAGCAACATGTGTCTGGGCTGTCTGGACCTAGTAGTGCACACAGATGGAGAGCTACGCGCGCGCGCTGCAAGACAAGCTCTTTATACCAATAGGAGGAAGATCAGCTGATCAGGGCGGTCAGCTGATCCCTGATCAGTCGGTGATTGGTTGATGGGAGCTGGGCGGTGCTGTGGAGCGCTTTACTATATATATCTACTGCTGTTCAGTTGCTGGTTGTCTGGCGTTGCGAATGCCTATGTGTTAGCACTCAGACCTTAGTCAGATCCTTCAGTGTGGTGGAACCAGGAGGACCTGGGAATCCACACTTAGCCAGTTACTGTATATCATCTGTGTTATTCTCTAGCATAGTTCCAGGGTGTTGAGATCACGGCCCTCACACCCCAGACTAGAAATACTGTATATCATCTGTGTTATTCTCTAGCATAGTTCCAGGGTGTTGAGATCACGGCCCTCACACCCCAGACAAGGAATACTGTATATCTTCTGTGTTATTCTCTAGCATAGTTCCAGGGTGTTGAGATCACGGACCTCACACCTCAGACTAGGCCTTGTTCTGATACCTGTTATGACCTGTAGCTTTCCTGACTATTCTTCTGATCTCTGATTTGGTACTTTGCATATCTGATACTCTGTTGCTGACCCGGTCTGTCTGACCTTCTGGCTGTCACCCCCCGCAGGGTGTCCAGCCTTTCCGCAGGGGTCCCCTGCTCTACAGAGGGGACACTGCTCCTTATCAGTCAGGGACTCCTTCTCCAGGTGTCCTTGACTGCAGTAGGGTCTTCTCTACTAATTGGACCACCTGCTACCCCGGTGGTCCAAAGGTTACTGTTGCACCAACACACTTACACACTCAGGTGTCTAGAGGTTAGACATATTTGATTATTGGCGATTCTGCAGATCCCCAATAATCAGGTATATCTGTATTCTTGGGGATACTGCAGATCGCCAAGAATCAGATTCTCTCTCTGGTTGCTGACACCTATTGATACAGGAGAAAACTCAGGAAAAAAGGCTCTGGGCCTGTGGTGATATATTGGGGTGCTGATGATGTTAGGAATAAAGGAACATATTCTTTCATTTTTCTGCCTGTGTTCCGTGTAGGTCTGCCAGAAGGGAGCTGTTACCTTGAGTTGCTTGGGGCAAGGAAATGGGTGATTGTCTTGACCATATGAGGTGCTTGGAGTTTCTGTATGCAGTTCCTCTGAGAGTGCTAATGGGATTATCTGCCTGGCTTTTTGAACCCAGGAGACAGCCCATTGTCTCAATACACAAAGCAAGAGGACCAGAGTCTGGAGACTAACACAGGAATGTTGGAAATGTACATGACAGGCTACTGGAAATTAAAGTATTAGTGGAGGTGCAAACGATACCCTGTAAATTACATCTATTGGAAGGGGGTTGGAATCTCTGCAGACTTTAAAAACGGAGACAGGAAAAAGCCTTAAGTTTTCACCTGGAGTTGAAAGCCTCACTTCACAATCTTTGATGTATAGACTTTTACCTGGAAATGGAAATGTCTGAGATTTAATTAAAACCTAGTTCCTCCCCTCCCCAAGGAAGTTGCAGCCTCCAGGCGTAGTTCAGAGTATAAAAAGCAGAGGCAGATACCTAATAAGAATCTTCTTTTGGAGATAGCGCATAGCTAGAGAGGATCTCGACTTCTGGTCGAACAAGCGGCATGCTCCTGCCGACAACGTTGAGACCTTCAAGTTGGTAACGTTTTTAATCCCCATTTTTATTTTTACGCAAATATCCATGTGTGTATCTTTGTAACCTCTTATTTTTGTAACTTTTATCTTTGTAACTTTTTTACTTTGTTTTTGTACATCTTTTGTATATATTAAGTTCTGCATTGTTCTATGTTTTTATGGAATATTAAATCATTATTTAATAAGCTTGACTTCTGCTGTGCTAAACTAACACTCATAACCTAGAAGAGACTGAAGTGTAACCGTGTATAAGTCCATGCCTAATTGTACGCTTGAGCAACACTACCGTATGAAATTGTAATTGCATTGTGTGTATGAGGCACTTCTGCGCTCGACAGCCGAGTGGGAAGTCTAACAGTATTGTTCGGAACGACTGTTAGTTGCAATCTTACGCCGTAATAAAGCAAAACCACTAACAGTCGTTCCGAACGATACTGTTAGACTTCCCACTCAGCTGTCGAGTGCTCAACACGCACTCCGCGTTTTCGTATTTGGGTCAGCTTTGCGCTTAGGCCGAATACGAGAACGCCACACACACACACACACAGTTGCAATCTTACGCCGTAATGAAGCAAAACCACTGTGTGTGTGTGTGTGTGGCGTTCTCGTATTCGGCCTCAGCGCAAAGCTGACCCAAATACGAAAACGCGGAGTGCGTGTTGAGCACTCGACAGCTGAGTGAACGTGTCTAGCAACGGCTAGTGGTGGCAGTGGGAAGTGTTTGAGGGGTCCCAGCCTTGTTTTTAGCTTAAATAAGGCTGTTCCCCGCTTGATAAGGTCAAACCCGCAGTCGGGAACCGTATACGCAGGCGTGCCGCGGGCCGGTTCCTGACAGGGCCCATATGCAATTCCACTTTTCTCCTACGTGTTCTCCTAGGGGATCATTTTTCATCTTCTATCTTTCCAGCACTTTTTTTCAACTGAAAAAAATACTAAGAAGTGCAAAAGTACTATCAAAACTACTTTGAGTATTGTCTTGCTTCCTGGTGGCTTAACAGGCATTTTATTGACAAATTTAAAAATATCACCTAGGAGAAAATTCACGTAGAAAAGTGAATTGCATATGGGCACTGGTCTCCCAGAATGCTCTGGGTGGAGAATTGTGCATAACTTAACAGCCTAGGCTAAACGTCACTTGGAGGGTAGGGTTACATACCAACAAACAGATATATATATAGACATACAGTGGGTTGCAAAAGTATTCGGCCCCCTTGAAGTTTTCCACATTTTGTCACAATTTTATTGGAATTCCACATGAAAGACCAATACAAAGTGGTGTACACGTGAGAAGTGGATCGAAAATCATACATCATTCCAAACATCTTTTGCAAATAAATAACTGCAAAGTGGGGTGTGCGTAATTATTCAGCCCCCTGAGTCAATACTTTGTAGAACCACCTTTTGCTACAATTACAGCTACCAGTCTTTTAGGGTATGTCTCTACCAGCTTTGCACATCTAGAGACTGAAATCCTTGCCCATTCTTGTTTGCAAAACAGCTCCAGCTCTGTCAGATTAGATGGACAGCGTTTGTGAACAGCAGTTTTCAGATCTTGCCACAGATTCTCGATTGGATTTAGATCTGGACTTTGACTGGGCCATTCTAACACATAGATATGTTTTGTGTTAAACCATTCCATTGTCGCCCTGGCTTTATGTTTAGGGTCGTTGTCCTGCTGGAAGGTGAACCTCCGCCCCAGTCTCAAGTCTTTTGCAGTCTCCAAGAGGTTTTCTTTCAAGATTGCCCTGTATTTGGCTCCATCCATCTTCCCATCAACTCTGACCAGCTTCCCTGTCCCTGCTAAAGAGAAGCACCCCCCGAGCATGATGCTGCCACCACCATATTTGACAGTGGGGATGGTGTGTTCAGAGTGATGTGCAGTGTTAGTTTTCCTGCCACAGTGACTATTTGCATAGATAACAACTGGAGTGTCTTAACTCTTCTTGCACTGGAAACAAATATTAGACTTATGTCTCTGCTCCTAATGCTTTATTTCTTAGCTGTACTACACAACCAATTCATTATAATCATAATTTGTTTTCGCATCAGTGTCTCTTTAATGGTGGCAAAGAGGGACAAACGTTGGCACAGGGGGACTTATGGTGGCACAGGGGGATTTTATGGTGGCACAGGAGACTAAATGGTGGCACATGGGCAAAACAGGTGGTTTTGGCGCACAGAGCTCCCCGCCGGATGCTGAAGCCAGGTGCCCCATAGTAGCAACGTAATCAGGGCCGGATTTGTACTTTTTACCGCCCAAGGCCAACTACAGTATACCATCTGTATGGTTGTTGTCTCTGTGTGCCCCAATGAGAAATCTACTTACTTTCTATCATTGGATGTCACAGACAATAGCTATTTCAGTAATATGCGTATAGATTATAAGTTATGTTTTCCTTAACAACTTTTATGTTATGTTTGCCATCTCATTAATGATGGACCCATTGTGTCTCCATGTGAGTTAGGCTGATGTGTACCTGCAGGATAGCGCTTACACGACTTGCAGGGATGACACAAGTACAGGACAGAGAGTTCAAAGGTTAAAGCTGTCCTTGTAGATAGGGATGGCTGCATAAAACAGCTTTACTGCCCCTCACTGAGCCGCCCCTAAATTTGTGGTGCCCTAGGCCATGGCCTATGTGGCCTTGCCAGAAATCTGGCCCTGAACGTAATGCTGCGCGGGGCGCGTATGGCTAGATGAGCATGTCCTAAAACGTGTACATGTACAGTGCTCAGCACAAAAATTAGACGCTCCATTGCAGTAATGTTTTATGGAAGGGTAATTTTGGGCTCCAGCAATTGCCGGATCATGAAATACATCTCCCTCTAAGTTGAAACAGCAGGGAAAGCTGTCATTTGGCTCTCCTGGCTCCACCCTCACCGGCGATGCATACATATGTACGCCACAGGGAGACTGAGTGGTGACACACGGGGACAAATGGTGGCACAGGGGGACTTAATGGTAGCAACGGTAGAACAGTGGGATAAATGGTGGCATAGAAGGACTTAATCTTAATAGTGGCACAAGGGGACATAGGAGCCACAAGGGGGACATAGGAGGGACAAAGGGGGCATAAGGAGGCACAAGGTGGACATAGGAGGGACAACAGGGGGACATAGAGCTAGCTACAGATTTTACGGCCATGTGAGCACATTATTTAATTATGGCGGCAAACACTAACAAAAACGTTACGCCGCTCAAGAGGTTACAGTCGTTTTTGGAGTGATACACCTGTGAAAGGTTCCTTTTCTTGTTCTGTCACTGGCAGTGCTTATACAGGTTGACATTGCCACTATTACAAGGAGTCTGAAGTGGATCGCTCCTTATTTGAAGACTGCTTTTTACATGTGATCTGCATAGTGCCGTGGTTCTTGTTGCATGCTGCTTATGGGATACAGGAATAGATCCATCCGTGGCTGCAGTGTGTATCTCGATCATGGTGATAAGAAGAATTAATAAGGTACTGTGGAGGTGCCTCCTGGTCCATTAACCACTTAATGACAAGCTGACTTATAAAAATTTCCTTGCTAGAGTCTCTTAATGGCTCCGGGACGTTTTTATGTCAGACAGTGCTGCTGCCGCTTTGCGCATGCACGTGTATGCCTCCGCGCGTGCACGTGAAAATAGTGAGAGAAAAAAAACCCAAAGAAAAAATACACCTTTCCAAATACTATATTGTCCCCATACTTTGTACAAGGGACATAATTAAAATCTTGTGATAACCAGGACAAATAGGCAGATACAATGTGTGGGTTTTATGTACAGTAGCAGTGTTTATATTAAAACTAAAGGAGATGAAATTTGAGAAATAGTGTATTTTTTTGTTTTTTTCTTGTTTTTCCCTTTAAAATGCATAGAAAATAAAGTAATTACTGAAAACAAATATCAACCCCAAAAAGCCCAATTGTTGGTGAAAAAAACAAGCTATACATCATTTCATTGTGATTAGTAGTGATTAAGTTATTGGCTAATGAAAGGGATGAGCACTGAAAGGTGAAAATCGCTCTTGTCCGTTAGGGGTAAAAACGCCTTTGGGGTGAAGTGGTTAATTACTAACTTATAAGTATGCTTTTGGGATGTTGGAGGAAACTGGAGTGCCAGCTTTCCATATTCCCAAACAGTGTCATGAATTCAGGCCCTGGAATCCAGAATACCGGTACTCTGCTTGTTGGCCAACCCTACAAGCTCATACATCCAGTAATGCAGCAAATATCAGATTACCTGATATGTACGGAGCAGTTCCTGGGAGGGAGGGAAAGCTATGTAAAAGGTAAAGGCGCCAGTTTTGAATTTGATTATTGACACATACCATGTGATTTACTGGTTCAACTTCTCTGCTTCGAGGAAATGGTTAAAGTCCATTATGTAGGCTTCAGTATTTGTATGTTACACAGCAACACCAGTAAATGATTTACCAAAGCCGGAGGTTGAAGACCAAAGGTAACCTATACATGATACCATGCCATAGATTAGAGCAACACGTCACCAGTTTAAGAGAAATCATAAGAGCATTAGACATGGGTTATCAGACGTATTGCATGAAACTCCCAGCCATGGCTTATCAAACAACCGAACATACCATAATTCCACAGTGCTAGATAGCAATGGATTTCTAAAGATCAGATTTGGTATTGGGTTGGCTGTAGAAGGTTAAACTACATGCTGGACTGTCATGTTTCTCAGAGGCTATGCTAGTGATATCTCCCTGCTGTTCAAGATGAAATATATTAAAAATCTATTTGCAGTGTGTGAAAGGAATCGACCACTCTGATCAGGTTTCAATCACAGAAGGATCTATCTGTTGGGCAGGTGCGTAACTACAAATCATGGATGGACTTTGGTGCCCCCCCCCCCCCCCATGTTCACACCCTTTCCCTTGCTAACCCATTGTGACACTTACAGCCTGGGAGTCCATCTCACCAGGGTCATAAAACAAGAGTGGCCACCATAATCTTTCACACCGTAACAAAAGTAGCCACAAAACACATGTGTTGAGGAATGGACCCCTTTAGTAGAAGTAGAAGTTGAGGTTCCCTTACAGCTCTGGACCCCCTGTGATCGCAAGAGCTGCTCCTTTGTAGTAGTTATGCCCCTGCAGGCAGGGCCGTTTCTTGGGCAGTGTGGGCAGGGTGACCGCCCTGGGTCCAGACTGGCAAGTAGATGAAGGGGGGGCAGGCAGAAGGACATAACCGCTAAGGAGCTGGTGACGCGCGGTGCAGCCAAATGGAAGAAGAAAGAAGATTACCAGCATGATCACCTTTCTCCTAGGCTGCCCGTGTCCAACGTTAAGTCATCATCACATCACCACCGCGTGATGACACCTAATGTCTTGTGGCAGTACTGCAGGCTGTCAGTGCGCGGCGCCCATGGAGGAGTCAGCTTTCCTGTGTGTTTTTCTGGTCCCTGCTTCCTCCTGGATGATCTACTTGTGACCTGTGGCTGTGTGACTGTTCCTAAAGAGTAAGGGTTTGCAAGTCCATGGGGGTGGGGAGAAAGTGGCATAATTTTTGCACCCACAGGTAGCCATCTTTTAGACTATGCCCAACGTAAAAGACAACTGAAGTGAAAAGCATAGTGCCACATTTATTTCCTTTTAAACAATACCAGATGCCTGGCAGCCTTGCTGAACTATTTGGCTGCAGTAGTTTCTGAATCGCACCAGAAACAAGCATGCTGCAGGGTTGTAACAATCGCCCTTGCAAGGGATACAGTGGCCGGTGGCCCAGGGGGTGCAGAAGCCAGTGGGGGGCCGCCGGCTCTGGAGCCCCCCAGGGCTGTTTTTAGTAGCAATGGGGGGGTCAACATGCATAAGGGGGGGAGCAGTGGGCACACGCAATGGTGGGGAGGGGACCCAATTCCCCCTCTCCCACCTAAGGCCCTACCTTCAGTGCTCACCCTCCAGAAATTGTGACCAGCTGGCAGGGAACACAAGACTCACTTTTTGGGTTCCATGCAAGGCAGCGCTGCGTGCTGCTGGTCTTCTAATTCTGCATCGCTGCTCACTGTACTTCCTGATTAGCGTAAGTATGGTGAGCGGCATTGCAGACTGAGACGACTGGCGGCGAACAGACCTGCGTCGCATGGACCTGGAAGGTGATTCCTGTGTTCCCTGCCCGCTGGCCACAATTTCCGGAGGGCGAAGCACTAATGAGGGGTCTAAGGGGAGGGGGTGAGTCCTTTTTTTTTTAATCCTGTCTGCCTTACCAAATTCTGTTGTGTGCTTTTTTTTTTTTTTGGGTGGGGGGTGTCATCCAAAGATTTGCAGGGGGACCCAGTGATTTCTAGTAGCGCCCCTGACATGCAGCTAATCTTGACAGATCTGACAATAATGTCAGAAACACCTGATCTGCTGCCTGAACACCTGATGCTTGTTAAGGGCCTATGGCGAAGGATCAGCAGGGCAGCCAGGCAACTGGTATTGCTTAAAGGACCTCTTTCATGATAATCTTACAATTTTAAATACATGTAAACATATACAAATAAGAAGTATGTTTCTTTCAAAGCTAAATGAGCCATAACTTACTTTTCTCCTATGTTGCTGTCACTTACAGCAAGTAGTAGAAATATGACATTACCAACAGATTTTGGACTTGCCCATCTACTTATTGGGGGGGGGGGGGTTCCTCACGGTTTTTGTCAGGTATAGCAGTATTACCTCACCAGATTCCGCGTCTGACGTCACCCCGGCGGCTGCCGCATCCTCTCAGACATCTTGCGCAGCCTCTGGCAGGACAGGTCTCTCCTCTGCACATCAGATTAGGTCAGCACGCTCGCGGGCGGGGCGGCAGGACCTTTATAACTTGAGGAGACGGGTCAGCTGATCTTGCGGTCAGCTGACACCAACCTGCCAATCACACGCTGCTGATTGGTTCAGCCCTCTGGGCGGGCAACTTGAATTCGCTTTCTATATTTAAGCTTGGAGATGTCATTTGCTCATTGTCTGTTGTTGCGAATACTTCCCAGTGCTAGTGCTCAGACCTTAACTCAACACACACCATATAATCTTGGTTGTTCAATCTTACCACTTTCATGTAGTAGAAGAGCTTATCCAATCAATCATTCAAGGCCCTTATACTACATAGATTTGGTAAATCTGTACAACCAAGATTGTATGGTGCGTGTTGAGCTTTAGTCAGATCCGTGTGTGCTTTGATCTGGCAGGACTTCACACTAGACTAGGATGATGATTATTATTATTATTTGTAAATTGATATTAATGTGTATGACCTTTTGCCTGTTCCTCTGATTACTCTCTGTCTTACGATTCTGTACCTTTACCTATCTGATCTGTTGCTGACTCCTGCCTGAATACCTACTACGAGTTAGCCTTACGATTCTGTACCTCTGCCTATCTGATCTGCTGCCGACTCTTGCCTGTATACTCACTACGATTTTGCCTAACGATTTTGTACTGCTATATGACCGATCTGTTACCGACTCTGACCGTATGACCACTCTCTGCTAAAGTAATAGCCCCTGCCACTAGGGATATCACTTTCCTCAGTTACTGAATTAGTACGGTGCACCTAATCACGTGTGATCATACTCTGAATAAAATACTGACTTCTGTACTGAAAAAGCTAGTACAGATTATCAGATCCATTGCTGATCATTACAGTTTTCTTTTTTTTTAAAAAGCACTTAGTGAATGGCAGTTGCTCCGTCCAACTGCCAACAAAGTGTACGGTGAGCATGGAGGCTGGCCAGCATCTTTGTATACATTTTTTTCAGGGAATGTCTTTATAAAGAATAAAGGCCATGCTGAGAATTCCCTATGGAGAGATGGACTAGCCCAAAACACGACGGTAATGTCACATTTGTAATTCTTACTGTAAGTGACAGCAACATAGGAGAACAGTCATTTATGGTTCATTTTACTCTGGACGAAAAGAACTTCTTAATTGAATGTGTTTTACATTTTAAGATTTTCGCGACAGTTCCACTTTAAAAGGAAATAAATGTGGCAGGCAGCTTCCTACATGCCCATCACTTCAATTGTCCTTTAAATGTACTGGAGAATACATATAACACATGGCAGCTGAGTTTCATAAGCAGTGATGACATCACTGGTCAGGTCCACCGCCCTAATTCAATTCACTTTTTCTCATAAGTTTTCTCCTAGTTGATAATTTCCCACCTTATTAATAAGATGCCTTTTAAAACCACCAGCCATTTAGAAAATACAGTACTTAATTTCACACCACTTCAGGTGTGCTGTAAGGGATACACACTATTACACCAGTCATACCTGGGAGGCGCACACTAACCGCAGACACAGGTCTGCAGAGTTCAGAGGCCGAGTCAGGGTGTGACTGCATAACTAAACTATTTGCTTGAAACAATCTGAATTCCTCTTGTCTCCTTTTAGCTGCATTTTGCTGATTTCATCAGCTCAGCAGTCAAGGTTAAATACTTCCAGTAAGCGCTGAAATCTACAACACATTTCTGTGCTAGCGCGATACCAATTTTATAATGTAAAGTTGATATTGAAGATAGTAAACTAAATTTCACATTTGTAAAGGTGGAGGACAGTAATCCAACTGAAAAGTTCAAGATATTTCTCTCACTTGCAGCCGTTGCCCAGAAGAGTGGATGAATGTATGGGCAGCTTACCAACCTTTCATGTAGGGATCGCACAAACAGGGGTAATTATGTTCATCCTGCTGGCATAATATGGTGTATTTATACTTACCTGGGGTTTCCTCCAGCCCCATGAGGTGTGGGAGCTCACTTGCCGTCCTCTCTGGGCCCTCCATTCACTTGTAATAGGTTCCAGTAATCCAACCAGTCGTGCACTTCTGCACATGTGCTGTGATTCTTGAACTGAACTAATTCACCAACGTTGAGGTTCCCATCTTGATGTTGAACCATTCTCAACCTACAACTAAAACCTTAGGAGGCCAGTGCTGCATCTACACAGATACTAAAAAGCATCTAAACTGGAGCTGCTCTTTCTAAAATAATCACTGGTCATCGGTCCCTTAGAAGTAGTGTTGGGCGAACAGTGTTCGCCACTGTTCGGGTTCTGCAGAACATCACCCTGTTCGGGTGATGTTCGAGTTCGGCCGAACACCTGACGGTGCTCGGCCAAACCGTTCGGCCACATGGCCGAACTAAGAGCGCATGGCCGAACGTTCCCCGAACGTTCGGCTAGCGCTGTGATTGGCCGAACGGGTCACGTGGTTCGGGCCCGAACGCGCTCTGATTGGCCGAACGGTCACGTGGTTCGGGTAAATAAATACCCGAACCACGTCATATCTCCTCCATTTGTCTGTGGGTTTAGCTTTGGGTAGGCAGGCAGGGTAGTTCGCTCTCCAGCCACGCTAGCCAGGGTCCCCCCCAGTCATTGTGTGTCGCTGCTGGGAACAGTAGTACACCGCTCGCTCAGCCACACTATATATAGCATTGTTTACTGCCACTGTGTACCTCGCTCAGCCACGCTATATATAGCATTGTGTTTTCTGACACTCTGTGTACACGGCTTAGCCTGGCTATATAGCATTGTGTGTACTGCCACTGTGCACCTCGCTCAGCCACGCTATATATAGCATTGTGTTTTCTGACACTCTGTGTACACGGCTTAGCCTGACTATATAGCATTGTGTGTACTGCCACTGTGTACCTCGCTCAGCCACGCTATATATAGCATTGTGTTTACTGCCACTCTGTGTACACGGCTCAGCCAGACTATATAGCATTGTGTGTACTGCCACTGTGCACCTCGCTCAGCCACGCTATATATAGCATTGTGTTTTCTGACACTCTGTGTACACCGCTCAGCCAGACTATATACCATTGTTTACTGACACTCTGTGTACACGGCTCAGCCTGACTATATAGCATTGTGTGTACTGCCACTGTGTACCTCGCTCAGCCACGCTATATATAGCATTGTTTACTGACACTCTGTGTACACGGCTCAGCCAGACTATATAGCATTGTGTGTACTTCCACTCTGTGTACACCGCTCAGCCAGACTATATAGCATTGTGTGTACTGCCACTGTGTACCTCGCTCAGCCACGCTATATATAGCATTGTTTACTGACACTCTGTGTACACGGCTCAGCCAGACTATATAGCATTGTGTGTACTGCCACTCTGTGTACACAGCTCAGCCAGACTATATAGCATTGTGTGTACTTCCACTCTGTGTACACCGCTCAGCCAGACTATATAGCATTGTGTGTACTGCCACTGTGTACCTCGCTCAGCCACGCTATATATAGCATTGTTTACTGACACTCTGTGTACACGGCTCAGCCAGACTATATAGCATTGTGTGTACTGCCACTCTGTGTACACCGCTCAGCCAGACTATATAGCATTGCGTACTCTGCCAGTCAGTGTGTATATTGCTGGGATCAGTAATACTCCACTCACCGCCAACCACTATATGAGCTCACCATGAGTTCCTCAGAGACCTCCGCTGTGAGCAGCACTCCCAACAACAGCAACAGCCAACGCCCCACGCAAGCTATAACATCCACCCCAGCAGCCAGTGGTCAGCAGCAGCCCTCTCCGGAGGAGAATGTTGTGTCCATCGGTCCGTCGCCAGAACGATTAATGAGGGCTGCCATTGAGGAGATGATGGGGCCTGATGTGGAGGAGGAGGTCGGGCTCAGGCCAGCATCCCAAGTTAATGTTGAGGACGATGAGGGGTCTGTGTCTGGGGATGTTGGGGTGGCAGAGGTGGTGGGTGGGTCAGACTCAGGAGAAGAGTTGTATGATGAGGATGATGATCGGGACCATCTGTATGTGCCTCAGAGTCCGACCCCGGAAAACATGTTGTATCGTGTGTTTAGGTACTAAAATCTGCGTTCCCAGTCCCACTTCCCAGTACTGCCCGCAGTGCCCGGGTCCACGGATCCATATAATTTTTTGGGCAGCACTATCAAACTGTGGTACTATGAGTGAGTTGCCATGGTCCTTCTGTGCTGCCTGTCACACTCACCGTCTGTCTGCAGATGGATTGTTCAACACAGCTACGCCATCTGACATGTAGTCCTGGACCTTGACCATCTTCTCTAGGCGATTGGTGTTGGAGGACGTGGAACTGCCCGATTGCTGTTCTGTGGGCTGCTGCATGGGTGTCAGAAAATGTTCCCACTCCAAGGACACTGCCAATACCATTCCCTTTTGGGCACTAGCAGCAGCTTGTGTTCTTTGCTGCCCTCCTGGTCCTCCTGGGTTTGCTGAAGTCAGTCTGTCGGCGTACAACTGGCTAGAGAAGGAGGAGGATGTCAATCTCCTCTCTAAAGTCTCCATCCTCAAGGGCCTGCTGGAATTGTTCCATTTTTGACCTGTCTGACACTTTCTTCAATCAGTTTTTTAACATTGTGTTTGTATAAACTGGGTATAAACCCAGTAATTGGTGTTGTCCAGATTCCAGAATAATGAATAATAATGAATAGTGAATAATGCGCGGGCCGCGTTCAATGCAGTCTAGCATGAATTGAGCCATGTGTGCCAGAGAGTCCTGCCAGACTCCTCTATCTTCATGTTCTTGTAAGCGTTGTGATTGTTGTGATGCACCATATTCGTCACCAGCATCACTTTCTTCCTCTTCTGCTGTCCTTTCCCGCTAAATTGTGGAAGTCCAACGTGCACCGCTCTGTCCCTCGGCAGTGGGGGCATCCAATTCCTGCTCCAACTCCAGCTGTTCCTCGTCCTGTTCTTTGTCATAGCTGGGACCAGCGTTTCCTGAGGCAGGTTGCCTGATGTTGGTATCATCACGCTGATCGTTTTCATCTTCAGAATCCCCCACTTGCATCATGCCAGCGGTTTCCATCTTCAACATTGATTTCTTCAGTAAACACAGCAGTGGTATTGTAATGCTGACTGTAGAGTTGTCACTGCTCAGTCACGCAACGTGGATTGCTCAAAATTTTGGAGGACTTGGCAGAGATCCAACATGGTGGCCCAATCAGATCCACAGAAGCTTGGTAGCTACTAGCTGCTGGAATGCGCCTCGGCACTGCGCAAAAGCGTGCTAGCATGTGCAGCGTAGAATTCCAGCGCGTAGGCAGGGACATCACCCAGCGAGCGATGGTGCGCTAGATTGAAGCGCTCCTGCATCTCTTGGTGAGTCCTTCAGAAGCGGTACTGGACTTTTAACAATGTTTTTTTTTTTTTTCCTTCAACAGAAGATCTGCCACGTTGGAGTGAGGAGGACGCCGCCAACCCCGACACCAAGCTGAACCCCGGCGAACTCCAAGCAGAGGATCTTCAGGAACCCTCAAGGCTTTGAGCAAGCTGAGGAGGATCAGCAGTCCCGACGAGACCTCTCCTCATATGCGACTGAGTGCAGTGGAGCTCCCCAGAACAACCTCTCAGTTGTCACTTTGTCACTGGTCACTTTGTCACTTTGTCACTTTGTCATTTTGTCACTTTGTCAGTTGTCACTTTGTCACTGGTCACTTTGTCACTTGTCACTTTGTCATTTTGTCACTTGTCACTTTGTCACTTTGTCAGTTGTCACTTTGTCACTGGTCACTTTGTCACTTGTCACTTTGTCTTTTTGTCACTTGTCACTTTGTCATTTTGTCACTTGTCACTTTGTCACTTGTCACTTCTCACTTTGTCACTTGTCACTTTGTCATTTTGTCACTTGTCACTTTGTCACTTGTCACTTTGTCATTTTGTCACTTGTCACTTTGTCATTTTGTCACTTGTCACTTTGTCACTTGTCACTTCTCACTTTGTCACTTGTCACTTTGTCATTTTGTCACTTGGTCACTTGTCACTTGTCATTTTGTCAGTTTGTCACTTTGTCACTGGTCACTTTGTCACTTGTCACTTGGTCACTTGTCCAGATGATCTCGGTACACCTCCTGAGATTCAAATTCCTGCACACATTGCTCTGGGATTTGGGTGTGATGAATGATGCATCTAACTGGCCACCGGAGGCAATTAAGGCCTTCAAAACATTGAAAGCAGCTTTCTGTTCCGCCCCATTTTGCGTCATGTTGAGTTGTTGACGTCATGTTCATCCTCGGCCTCGCCTTGCATTTCAGTGCGAGGTGCATTTTCCACAGAAAAAGGTTGTGAATCCGGGCACAACATTTGTGGCTGTTCCATTGACCTTTCACAGGTAGAAGATTGTGGGGGTGGGAATAGCTCCTCCGAATAGCCCATTGTGTCCTGAAAACTACTCATTGCATTGCTTTGCGCACACATTTTTTTGTCCTCATGCAAGGCCTGAGTTGCACCTGAAAGCGTGGCCTTCTCCTCCTGCGCCTCCTCCTGTTCCATCACGTCTGCTGCTGCTGGGTTAGCGTTGACGCCCGGTCTCTGTTTATTGAACCTCTTATCTTTATTACATTTATGACTGCATGGCGGTAAAAAGCATGCTATCTGCACGCTTCTTGTCCTCATGCAAGGCCTGGGTTGTTGTGTCTCAAAAAGCATGGCCTTCTCCTCCTGCGCCTGCTCCTGTTCCATCACGTGTGCTGCTGCTGCTGGGTTACCGTTACCGGTCCCCTTTCCTGGAACCTCTTCTCTGTATTACATTTATGACTGCATGGCGACAAAAAGCATGTTACCTGTGCAAAGAAACATGACATTTTCCACATTTAAAAGACAGTTTTTCCTTTGAAACTTTACAATCAATTTTCTCAAAAACTATAAGCTCTTTTTCAAATATTTTTTTCCTCTTGTACCCACTCCCAAGGTGCACATACCCTGCTAATTTAGGGTATGTAGCATGTAAGGAAGCTTTACAAAGCACGAAAGTTCGGGTCCCCATTGACTTCCATTATGTTCGGAGTTCGGCGCGAACACCCGAACATCGCGGCGATGTTCGGCGAACGTTCGCGAACCCGAACATCTAGGTGTTCGCCCAACACTACTTAGAAGGTAGCGCATACAAAATAATCAATATAAGGTCCACTCAGAGTGACAGTTCATCACAAGATTCCCAATGCACTTTGAGGCTCTTTGGAGACAACAAATGTTCACTAATATGCTTCACTTTAAAAGTCTTCACAATAATCTCATTTATGGAACCACCACCACACCCTGTGAGCTGACAATCACCGGATAGTAAGACCCCCACTAAGGTCTAGTAGAGCATTGGGACACTTTTACCCCCCCCCCACCCCCCCACCACCACCACCTCTAAGGATCAAACACCTGGTGCCTTCAAACTTCTCCTTTGGCCACAGATGAGCCTGCTTTCAGGTCTCCGATAATAATAACCTCAAAGGAATTACCTCACATAGCGTAAAAACATATAATATTTATTAAATTGTAACAATTGTTTGCACTCACATAGCACGTAGTTTGACAATGGGCTCTCTCCCGTTTAGCTGGGCACTGGCTAGCTCTTAGGTCCCGTCTCCTCCGCGGGCTGGAGTGCACATCAGGAGATGGTACCTAAGAGCCAGCCGGTGAAAGAGAAGATAACTAGCTAAGTTTTAAACATGAGCTCCTTGTGCGTAGAGGCCCCAGGGACAAACATAAGGTTTGGGGGGGAACCGGGGGGGGGGGAGGGGGGAAGGGGAGCGTAGCAGTGCTTGAGGGCCCTGAGGCGATTGCCCAGTTTTCCTCTATCGGGACAGACAGATGTATGGACATTACTGGGTGGAAACGATCAACACAAAATTCACTATGAGACTGGAGAACAACTGACCCAGAGGAGGAGAAGAGGGCTGGAATCAGCCTTCCTTGGATGGGACCATCATCTTTTCTCCTACAGGTTAGAAATTCCTCTTTCAAGTTTTGTGGTGGGACTAGATTAAAAGGAGCAAGTTATTTTCAGGCTTAGTAGAAGGGGTGAAGGTTTTCCTACATTTAACCACTATCTAACCCATAGTAATTATTGATTTCCTTTTCAAATGCATGTTTAAAGGACAACCAGGCCCGGATTTACCATAAGGCAATGTAGGCACATGCCTACAGGTGCCTGATGTTGGAAAGGCGGCTCACTTCCTGAGTGCCTCCCTCTATGCAGAGTCCTGACGAGAATGTAAATGAGAGATTATTCACCCTGCTTTCAGCATTCCAAGATCTCCCTTTAGTCAGGGGCACCTCTAGCTTCTTAATACTGAGGTTCCTCTAGCTACCTAAAACTTGGGGCACCTCTAGCTACCTAATATTGAGGGAACTTCTGGCTACCTAATGCTAAGGGGCACCTGTAGCTACCTATGACGGGCAAGGGAAGTAAGAGAGAAGTGACAGCCGGGTCCGCCAGCACACTAGCGGTGCAGTTTGGTCGGGATTTGTAGGTTCATGGAGGGCGAAGACTAATGCTAGCTAGGTACACACAATGAGATTTTCTGGCAGATTTCCTGCCACATCGATTATTACCAACATGTCTGATCTGTCTTCCAATCAATTTTCTGTTCACTTCGATGGAAAATCAATCGGAAATCAGATCGGACATGTTTGAAATAATCGATCTGGGAGGAAATCTGCCAGAAAATCTTATTGTGTGTACTAGGCATGAGGTGCCAGGATATCTGTGCCTATAGGCTCTTGTGAGGTAAATCCGGGCCTAAGGACAACTGAAATTAGAAGTATATAGAGGCTGCCATACTTATTTCCTTTTAAACAATACCAGTTGCCTGGCAACCCTGCTGATCTATTTGGCTGCATTTGACAATAATGTAAGAAACACCAGATCTGCATATGCTTGTTCAGAGTTTATGGCTTAGGGCCTGTACACACTGCTGCGCTTGTGCTGCGCTTTTCTTTTTATAGATTCTTTATTTATACAAAATTTTTATAAATATAAATAACTCGTATTCACATACCGTTCATTTTATATTGTCGTCAAAATGCTGATTTTAATACAAAAAAGACCAAACCCCAAACATCAGAAAAAGAAAACACAAACAGCCAAAAAAAAAAAAAAAACAAAAAAAACATCTAGTATAAGAGAGGCAACGATAGATATCTTCTTATCCTGTCAGGGATCACTAAACTCTTTCTTATAGACTCTATCTACCTTTCCCAAACCTACTCCTTTTCTTTTTGCTAATAGATACCTCCCCTATCTACGACTCTCATACTTCTCAAACACCTCACACTCTCGCACATCCCTTCACATCCATACACGAGGGAGGTCAAAACCGAGGGCAAGGCTCCGAATCCTACAGAGCAACCGTTCATGTCCATCGGCTTCCATTAATTAAGTTCCCCAATGAATGCCGCTATCTTTTTCCCTCTTCCTCTTCACTTCCCATCCTCCTAAATTCTTCAGTCTCAATAAAGTCACTCCATCCCCTCCAGGCCTCTTGTGCTATGGTCTCTCCTTCTCTATTTTCTTGCACAAGCTTTTCCATTCGATATATGTACATTACTTCTCTCAATCATTCTCCAACGGATGGGACATGTTCAGATCTCCACCATCTAGCTATTTGTATTCTCGCTGCATTTATTAAATGCCTCAATATGGATTTTTTATATCTTCTAATACTTAAAGAATTGGCATGTAGAAGGTAGAAATCTGGGTCTCCTGGCAAAGCCAGTCCAGTTATTCTTTCCATATACTTTTTAACGTCTGCCCAATAGGGTTTAATTTTCTGACAGCTCCAAAAAATATGGATCAGGGACCCCTCCTCCCTCCCACATCTCCAGCATCCCGGATCTGTTCTTGGGAACATCTTACTTAATTTACTAGGGGTATAATACCACCTACTTAGTAGTTTAACCCCAGACTCCTGTATTCTTGTGGAGATTGAACTCCTATATGTATGATATAATATTTTCTTCCAATCCGTATCTGTATATTCCTTTTGTAAATCTAGTTGCCATTTAGTTCTCCACTGCCTTGTCGGATCTTGTTGATAATTTATCAACTCGTAGATCCTCGAGAGGTAGCCTCTAAGCTGGGTCTTCTCAGTGCACATTTTCTCAAAGGGCGTAAGCCCCCTGGAAAATTCCTCTCTTGTCCCTTGTGATCTCATAAATGACCTATACTGCAGCAGACTCCATTGATCTACACCTAGATTCTGTGGGGATTCCCAGTGGCCATCTTTGATCAGCATATATGCTCTCAATTGCTGGTGACCAATAATTTGCCTTTCCGAGCTCTTTTTCCTATATCCAGGAATAAAATCTGGATTATCCGAAATCGGAAGTAAGGGTGAGGGTGATGTTATTAATTGTGCCCTATTGACATATAGATGAAATGTTTGCAAGGAGTTATTTAAAAAACAGCCAGCTGGGTGAGCTATCTGAACTTTCTTATTCATCCATGGGATCCCTGTTAAGGGTATATTTATCAAGTATTGTTCCATTTCTGCCCAGACTTTTTCTTTATTATTTTTATGCCAGTCTACTATTCTAATCAAAGCGGCTGCGGCGTGATATAGCTGAGGATTTGGGACTGCTAGTCCACCTCTTTCCTTAGGCTGTGTCATCAATTTATAATTTATCCGTGGTGGTTTAGAGTGCCAGATAAATCTGAGGAAATCCTTTCTCAACTGCACAAAAAACTTCACAGGTACCTTAATTGGTACTGATTGAAACACATACAGTAACCTTGGCATAATGTTCATTTTCAGAATACTAATTCTTCCAAACCAAGAAAACTCTGGCCTATTCCAGTGATTCAAATCTCTTTTCACTTCTTGTGCCATAGTTTTATAATTATTTTGATATAATTTCTGTATGTCCGGTGAAATATTTATCCCTAGGTACCTCAGTGTGCCTGATACCCATCTAATGGGGAAATTCCCTTTAAGCTGTTCCAATTCCTTCTGTTGTATCGCTACTCCCAAAGCCTCACACTTTGCCCAGTTGATTTTAAATTTTGAAAGAAGACTATATCGTTTAAATTCTGCCATAAGACATGGAAGGGAAACCATTGTACCTGTTAGAAAAAATAAGAGGTCATCCGCGTATGCGGTGACCTTATGAACCGTACCTCCAACCTTTAATCCACCTATGCTGGTGCTGCGCTTTTCAAATCGCATGTGCTTTTTAATCGCAAGGTCTTTTGAAAAACAATGAAAATCGTGAATACCTGGACAGACTGGTGCGATGCGCTTTTTTGCTATTCTCATGAAGGCTTCCGATTTTAAAATCGCAGCAGTGTGTACAGGCCCTAAAAGTACTAGAAGCAGATATCTTAAATAGGGAAGTCGGAAAGCCCAATTTCCGATTCAGTGGGAAATCCGCATTCCACCATTGCCAATTACCGCTACTGCTACCGATTCCGCTTTCCGGTACCAATTTCTGCCTACTTTAACATGATTTTCTCAAAAACTAAAAGGTCTTTTTGAAAACTTTTTTTTTCATCTTGTTCACAAGATTCTGTTTAATAAACCCTGAAAATTTGGTTTTTCTAGGACTTAAGGGGGCTTTGCTATTAACCACTAAAGTAAGTGGATTTTTACTGTAATGTAAGTTGCAGAAAATCCGCATTATCCGATATGCGGTAATTTTAAGCCAATCAGAAGACGCAGAATGAAAAAACCAATCAGAGACTGCGGAAATTTCTGCCTAAATCCCCATTCTCTTATTGGTTTATTCATTCCGAGTTTATTAAACAGAATCTTGTGAACAAGATGAAGAATAAAGTTTTCAAAAAAACTTTATAGTTTTTGAGAAAATCGATGTTAAAGTCGGTGGAAATTTCCACGATTTCCGGTGGAAATCCGCAAAAATCCACCTACCGCACTTGTATTACCGATTTCCACATTCCGATGCGGAAATGCAATTTCCGATCGGAAATGCGTTAATTGCATTTCCGCGGAATCGGAATGAGCATCCCTAATCTTAAAGTGTACCTGAGATGGGCAAATAAAAATTTTATACTTACCCGGGGCTTCCTTCAGCCTCATGAGCACCGATGCGTCCCTCGTCCTCCTCCCGAGTGCCTCTGTTCGTCTGGTATAGGTCCCGGTAATCTGGCCTAGTTGTGCCAGTCTACTCTTCTGTGCATGAGCAGAGACATGCGCAGAAGACCCGAATGGCGTGACTGAGCCTGATTACCGGGAATGATACCAGGCATATGAAGGCACTCAGGAGGAGAGTGAGAGACGCATCGGTGCTCATGGGGCTGGAGGACTTCAATTCCTGGGTGTACATAAATCACAGGAGCTTATTAGTGAAGAATGATCTATACACAGTTTCTACATTATATGGCTGGACATACATATTTTACCCGTACAGATTTTAGCATCAATTTAGCCAATAATCCCCTAGTGCTGTGTGCTTCCCATTCAGATCTTCAACTGGATCTGGGTACCTCTGACACCTGGTGGAGTTGACAGCACAAAGAAATTAGTGAATACTTATTTCAAACTTCAGAGGACCACCACCACTCCTTCAAACCTGGTGTCCAGTGGCGTAGCTATGGAGCACGGGGCCCCCGATGCGAGTTTTACATTGGGCCCCCCCAAGCACACTATACATAACACTTGATACGGTGCAAAAAAAACCTGCCAAGGTCATCTACAGTATTAGAGGTGCAAGAAGGGGATAGGGAGCAGTGTGTTAATGATTACTACCATTCAAAGCTTTTATAGAAGTGATTATTACCAGCACAGGACCAATAAACAGCTTATACTTTGGTTTAGGAAGGGGCCTCTCTGGCCCGAGAGCCCCGATGCGGTCGCTACCTCTGCAACCCCTATTGCTATGCCCAGGGGCGATTCTAGGGTCCTTGGAGATCGGGGGCACCTGTGGGCACCAGGTGGGGAGGTATATGTGGCGCGCACAGCACGCCGCGGCAAAAAAAATGGGAGTGACCATGAGGTGAGTGGGCGTGGCCATGGGTGGGGCCAAATGTACATGAATTTAGCAGCGGTGTAAGCTACAGATAACGGGCCTGCCCATCGAAATGGCAGTGAGTGAGTGCCAGGGAGCCCCTTTAGGTAATGAGTGAGTGCCAGGGAGCCCCTTTAGGTAGTGAGTGAGTGCCAGGGAGCCCCTTTAGGTAGTGAGTGAGTGCCAGGGAGCCCCTTTAGGTAGTGAGTGAGTGCCAGGGAGCCCCTTTAGGTAGTGATGCCAGGGAGCCCCTTTAGGTAGTGAGTGAGTGCCAGGGAGCCCCTTTAGGTAGTGAGTGAGTGCCAGGGAGCCCCTTTAGGTAGTGAGTGAGTGCCAGGGAGCCCCTTTAGGTAGTGTGTAAGTGACAGGGAGCCCTTTAGGCAGTGAGTGCTAGGGAGCCCCTTTAGGTAGTGAGTGAGTGACAGGGAGTCCCCGCCACCGCCGCTCCCCCCTTACTTTGCACTCGCAGCCTCCAGCCAGCAGACTTTAGGATCAGCGGCGACCCGACCAATACGAGCGGGCACCAGACGCACCCGCTCTATATGCGGAAGTGATGTCACTTCCGCATATCAGTACGGACGCTGGGTCCTAGCGCCCGCACGATTGGTCGCCGCCTGATCGAGGTCTGAGTGATGCGGCGGTGGTGGCTGGAGGGAGGGGGTGAGCGGCGGCTGGGCGGCGCCTGTCACGGACAGGCGCCTGGGTGCAATGCACCAGCCCAATGCACCGGCCCTGCGGCCTCCCTGGGGAAGAGATCCGTAGCACCCCAGGACAGATTGGGAGCATGTGCCCCCCAAAATAGGGCTAGCAACACCCCTGGCTATGCCCCTGCTGGTGTTTATGGACATAGCCTACAAGGAAACCAAGTAACTGTATCCTGGTCAGAAGATATGATTTTTGCACAACTTTACTGCTTTATCTGAGGGTTACATTATGTTTTTCTGAGCAGTGGGTGTAGTATTGGAGAACTGGTGAGGGGTTCTGGGGACCCCTTTCAGTAAGTAGATGGCTGGCTTGGCTTGTAAATTGTGACCGGCTTGTAAATTGTGTAACATGATAAATTACTTGTTTTCAGTCAGTCAGTCAGTGGGCTGACTTACTTTAAATTAAGCTTGACGTATGTTGTATGACACTGGTAATAGTGCTGCATACTAGACAGAGTTACCACCTTGTTGGCATTGTCACCACTCTACAAAGGGGTTCTGCTAGAGATTAGCGTAATGACTTAATTACGATTTCACGAAATTTCGCGTAATTAGTGTAATTACGATTATGACCGTAAGTACATAATCGTATTGAAGAAGGATTTCGCGAAATTCCGCGTAAGCGTAATTTTCGCGTAATTTTTGCATTACAGTGGTTATCGCGAAATTACGTTTGCCTTGCATGCAATAGTTTGTAAGCGTAGTTACATAACGTAATTTCGCGATAGTTCATATTACTGTAAGCGTTAATTTTCGCGTAGTTTTCGCGTTACGGAATGCTATTTCGCATATAAAATTCGCCATGTAGTGATATTTCGCATCAAAATTCGCCATACAGACGAACATGCCTTTGGCTAAAATTCGCAAGCAACCCTAACAAGTAATTACGAAATTCGCGAAATTACGAAGAAATGCGAAATTACGTTATGAACGAAACGTGAAATTACGCGTTGAAAATTACGCTTACGGTATTTTCAATTACGATTTTAATGGCAATTACGCTACCATAATTTCGCATCGTAATAGCAAATTTCGCATGCGTAATTATAGTAACGCGAAATTTCGAAAATTTCGGCTCAACACTAGGTTCTGCTAAGTGCTAGCAGCCATGTTCCCTGGGTTGAATTAAAGTTCAATGAGGACTTGACTGCAGTCTCAACCCTCACCTCATGAGGTCATTGTTTTACCTCTGGTGCAAAGGCCTTGTATGATGTGGATGGAGGAATGGGAGAGGTTGGGTACAGAGGGGGCAGGGCTCAGTGCAGGTTGTCATTTGCCTCTCCTTGCACAGAATTCTAGCCAGTTGCGGGACTTCCTAGGTTTCACTAACGCTTTGTTTTAGATCACTAGCACGGGGGTAAGACTCCGGTCTTATTGTCAGTATCTCATCAGGTTCACTTTAATTACTTGCCAACTGCTCCACGCCAATTGGCGTGAGCAGTGCGGCAGCCCCAGGACCGCTCCACGCCGATTGGCGTGAACGGCCGTCTATAGGGCAAGCAGGAGATCGTGTGCACGCTGCGCGCGCATCTCCTGCTTGAAGGGCGGAGCTCTGCCCCGCCTTCAATCTCCGAGTGGCTATCGCATCTCGGGAGACTGTTAGACGGCAAAACCGCCGTCTAATTACTTTGTACAGCGCTGCGATCTGCAGCAGCGCTGTACTGGGGAGAGCCGTGTGACACGGATGTCCCCCTGGGACACAGGGAAGCGATCCGCTGTGATAAGCGGAAGCCTATCACAGCCAATTGCAGTAATTGGCTGGCCAGGGAAGGGACGGAGGGATAGAAGAGAAATGAAAAAAATAGTACATTTTATTACAAATTTCATAAAATAAATATTTACAAATAAAAAAACCAAACACCTGGGGGGCGATCAGACCCCACCAACAGAGAGCTCTGTTGGTGGGGAGAAAAGGGGGGGAGATTACTAGAGTGTGTTGTGCGGCCCTGCAGCTTGGCCTTAAAGGGGAACTGAAGTAAGTGGTATACGGAGGCTGCCATATTTATTTCCTTTTAATCAATACCAGTTGCCTGGCAGCCCTGCTGGTCTATTTCTCTGCAGTAGCATCTGAATAACACCAGAAACAAGCATGCAGCTAGTCTTGTCAGATCTGACTTTAAAGTCTGAAACATGTGATCTGCTGCATGCTTGTTCAGGGGCTATGGCTAATAGTATCAGAGGCAGAGGATCAGCAGGGCTGCCAGGCAACTGGTATTGCTTAAAAGGAAATAAACATGGCAGCCTCCATATTCCTCTCTCTTCAGTCCCCCTTTAAAGCTGCAGTGGCCATTTTAGCAATAAATGTCCTGGTCACTGGGGGGGGGGGGGGGGGGGGGGGGGGGTTTAACACCGCAGTCCTCAAGTGGTTAAAGCTGGATTGTCACCATAAAAATCAAATTTCAACAGCAACTGGTCTGAGTGTATTAAGTGATAAAGATGCTAATCATGCATTCAAAACTTTCAAAACTTTTTCTGCTGTTATGGTTTGGAGTTATTACATACTTTAGGAGCACTGGCCCTTTAGTAGTCAGTGCCAAACAGTTGCATGCTGGGAGTTATTTTTATCTATAATATTTTCCTCCTCTTCCTTTTATTTCCCTGCCTAGGTGCTTATCTGAAACCTGATCCCCTGCTCACTTGTGTTTACAAGCAAGGCTGAGGTGACTCAGCGATTGGAGGAGAAAAGAAAGTAAAGGCTACAAATGACATCAGGATTTCACCTAAACTGTGGGCAAAAGACATGGCCCACACTAGGAACATAATTCTCTTAATTTACCATATAAAATTCACTGAAATCAAAACGTGGACAGTACAATACATGTGTTATGTAAGTAGATCAAGTATTTATCCTACATATGTGTTTTTTTCCCTGGCATAGTATGGCTAATCCTACCGCTTTAAGAAAGAGGACAAATATAAAACAGTCACTCTACTGCATAGTGCTACTCAGTAAAAATAGTAGGTTTTATAGCAAGCATTAAAATGTGTCTGGCACCATACAGATGTGTAAAAATGCTAAAAAAATGTCTTTTTATAAACATGATCATAAATATATAGGGCTAGTTACATTAGGCTGATCACGTACAGTACACATAATTACATAAAAAGTACAATTAAGGCTAGGCCTACACTAGGAACAAAGAGTGTAGTAACATACTGCAACCCCCACAAATTCCAATACCAGGGAGTAAACCAGACCACACCCAGATCCGCCAGGCTAAAAGAGAGCCATTGGGTGTCTACCTGGATTTAAAGGGGTTTTGTGGTATTCTGAAAAGCAAACAAGCTGACACTTACATGGGCTTCTATCAGCCCCCTGCAGCGGTAATGTCCCACGCCGTCCTCTTCCGATCACCAGTTCCCCGCCACCGGTCTCAGTTTAATATTCCTCTGAACAGACAAATAATGCTCGCTCCAGCACATGTCATCGGGAGCTTACTGCGCAGGCACAGTATGAAGTTTTCTTGAACTGCGTGTGCGCAGTAAGTTCCAATGACATGCACGGGAGCGAGCACGCGCACGTCCACGGGAGCACAGCTGCAGTGTAACCACTCACGTGATTACACCGGGACTGGCGGCGGAGAACGCCACATCAGAAGAGGACGGCGTGGGACATTACCACTGCAGGGGGCTGATAGAAGCGCCAGGTAAGTGTCAGCTTGTTTGAGTTTTAGAATACCACAGAACCCCTTTTAAGTAACTTGCTTTTAGTTAAAGCATAATAGATGCAATCTGTCGATGTTCCTTTAACCTCTTTGCCGGTCTAAAAAATCCGGCAAGGAGGCAGCGCCGCACTTTTTTTAATTTTTTTTTTAAATCATGTAGCGAGCCCAGGGTTCGCTACATGATAGCCGCTGAGCCGCAGCATCCCCCCATCCACTCCGATCGCCTTCAGCGATCAGAGTATGCAGGAAATCCCGTTGAGAACGGGATTTCCTGCAGGGCTTCCCCGGTCGCCATGGCGATGAGGCGGGATGACGTCACTGACGTCATGGACGTCGGGACGTCACAGAGAATCCCGAACCGCCCCTCAGCGCTGCCTGGCACTGATTGGCCAGGCTGCGCAGGGGTCTGGGGCGGGGGGGGGCGGCTCGGCGCAGCGGGTAGCGGCGAATCGGCAGCGAGCGGCGGCGATCGTGTACTACACGCAGCTAACAAAGTGCTAGCTGCGTGTAGGAAAAAAAATATGCAAATCGGCCCAGCGGGGCCTGAGAAATCCTCCTGCGCAGGTTACCCCGAGCTGAGCTCGGGATAACCGGCAAGGAGGTTAAATAAAAGCAAACCTGTGGCGGAGAAAAAATAAACTTTAGATACTTGTCTCAGTATACCTATTTTACCTACCTACACTCCATCACTGCTTGTTGGGACACTATTTCTCTTCCTGGCTGCTCTCCCACCTGTGTATGGGTGTGGCCGCACTGCGCAGGTGCAAGTATGGCCTGTGCCTGTGCAGTCGCATAGAGCCACTTGTTGTGTATGGAAGAACAAGCCTGTGTAGTGCGGCCACAGTTGAAACACAGATGGGAGTGCGGCCGTGTAAACATATTCAGCAAGCCCTTGTTGAATATGTTCAAAGTGTCCCAGTACTGGATCGCTGGGGTTGAGGAGGATGGTGGAACCCTCTGGGTTATTCTGAGGCTACCCACTACTAACGAAAATATTCTATTTTTATCCTTTTTTTATTTATTTTATTTTTTTTTTTGCTTAATCCCCTTGGCGTTCTTTTCGGATTTTTGGGTCTAAAAGCAGTGCAATTTTTTTATGTTCATTTTAGATCCTAAAACCTGGAACAAATGATGCTGCTATGGAGTTCTGCAGCAGCCCAGCACTCACTCACCTCCCTGAGATCCAGCGCTGCAGTTTTCCTTCCATCCTCCGGGTGGTGCTGTAACCCTATTATTAGATTGCCGGCTGAGGTTATGACTACAGACGGCGATCTCACCAGGGGGAAGGAGAGCCTCGGAAGAGAGGAAGAAGAATGGCAGCCGACGTCAGGATTCCCCAGGAGGCGAGTTAAAATGCCCGCTGCGCGCATTGCTCTGCATAGACCTCCCGGTGGCTAAGATGAGTTCAGCTCGGGGTTACCGCTCCTGGCATGTTTTTTCCACCCTGAGCAGAACTCGTGATTACCGCTAAGGAGGTTAAGATATACTTTAAATCCAGGTAGAAACCCGGTCACTCTCTTAGACTCACTCTATGGTCAAAATCCTTTTTTTTTTTTAATGTAGACCAACTGACATGTCAATGGATCCTATGTTATTTTCTTGACCTAATCAGATTTTTCTTTTTCAATTTCTGTCCATTTTTTTTCAACAGACTGTTGCCATTTAAAGTGGCTCATCTTGAATCTAAAACTGCTTGAAAAGTTACTCAGGAGATGGAATGTAACTCCCAGCAGACTCTCCTATTTCTGTTAGCGATGTCAGGCTTCCACGGGGACTCTAATCCATATGCTATGGGAGCAGGGGCATAGCAATAGCCATAGTAGCCATAGCAACTGCTAGGGGGCCCAGGAGAAGAGGGGAGGCCAGCCGGTACTTGATGTGTTCACTATTAACTTTGCTTTGTTGCTCCACCCTCTGACTTTATCTCAGTGCTTATGGACTATGCACAGTGTACATTGCATGAGAATGTAAATTGGCGAATCAAGTCATTTTCATCGGGTAGGGGCAGGTAGCATTTCTCAAGAAGGCCTAGATATGATGGCCCCACACATTTTTTTATTGGGACCCCATAATGTCTAGGTAAGCCACTGTATGGGACTAACCAATTATCCAAAAAATTGGACACAAGTAGCAGCTCTTTTAAGATCATTTATACACCCCAACTTGTTTTGTTGACTCCAGCCATAGCTCTTCTATCTATAGAGTTGGATAAGCTAGAGGTCCGTACAACCCACAACTTTTCACATTTTACTGGCAGCTCTTCACCTAATTATAGCGGCATGGAAATTCCCAGACATCATTACACCTTCACATTTACTATCAATAGTTAGATGTAATCTGCAGATAGAACATAATATTAGAATGCAGCACTTCAGTACTAATTGCCTCTGCAACTTCCCACAACAACGGGCAGACCACTACAAATAATCTACAGGTGGAAAGGTTAGAGTCGCAGTAAATTCCCAGTAATGGATGAATTACGCCACATTAAAAAGAGTCCTTCTTTGTTGTGGTTATAGGATTAGTGTTTTGTTATGGGACTTTTCTTATTCAGCCTTGTGTGGTTTCATTAAATGAGAACCAGCCTTACCTCAATTTTATAATGTTTCAATTTGTAGTTTCTAATGTATTATTTTTATGTGCATATTGCTTTAATATCATGCTATATCACAACTATTTGTAATATCTGTCTATAAATTAGCGTATTTGTATATCTGACTGATACTTAGAGGTCATTTTCTAAAGTTCACCTATAAAGGGATAAATCTTAGTCCTTACAACTGTTGTTATATTTTATTATATTTAAGCCTATCATTTATGCTTGATGATACTTTGTACTTTTGAAATTTAATAAAAAGTATGTTTTCAAAAACGTATCTGTTTCAGCTGCGTTGGTGGAATGCATAGACACCGTCTTTGGCAAAACGGCTATTGGGAGTAGAATAGTAGATGATTAGGTAATTTGTGCCAAATGCCTGTTAAACACGTAGCTTCTCTTCTCATGATCCCTAGCAGTGACTGGCACCTGGCAGATGGCCAGTGGCTGTCAGATGGCTGGTTTTGCTTTGTGGTTCTTGACCTGACAATCGTTGGAGCAAATTTGCAGTAAACTTTCTCATGTCTAAACTGGAGACACAAGCATATTTTATTTTTTATTGTATTTTTCAAGAAACATTTTAGTATGTATGTATGTATGTACGTACGTATGTATGTATGTGTATACACACACACACACACACACACACACACACACACACACACACACACACACACACACACACACACACACACACACCGTTTCCACAGAGTTTCCTCTTAACATCAAAGGGTAAATTCCAATAAAACAGCATTCTTTTGTATAAGAATGATGCCAAAAATGGTCAAAGAACGGTCTGCAGCCAGTGAGTAAAGGAATGTATAGCTCTGAGTCATTAGGAAACTGCCAGAAATGTATAGGTTTGGAGATAGGTGATACAGTGGAATGCCTTATCATGCCACACCTATATGGTATAATTAGATATATGTGCCCCACCTATTAAATGTATGGCCACAACCTGCCATACCTAGCATGAGGATGTGCTGATAAGTTTTGTCCAAAAATATCCTTAGCATTCCAAGTTAGCAAAGCTTAAAGCGGACCCAAACCAAACATTTTAATTCAAAATATTTAGTTGCACCACTCTGACACATACAGAGATAAATAAACACTCCTTCAAGTCTATGAGCATTTCAGTGCATGCTTTTTCACCCTTCTCTTTTCATAGCTAGGGTTATACTGGGGGCAGCCATTAGCAATTCCTCCTTTGCAGGACACCACCTACTTCACCAGTTTGCTGGAAAAATCCCGGCAATATGAAAGAAAGGGAGGGGTTCCTCCAATAAATGTAAAATATTTTATATTTGTCATCATGCAGCTGTAAAAAGGCTGCTATTTATTATTATAATTTAGAAAATAGATTTTATTTCTGAAATCTTGTATTTTTAATTTGGGTCCGTTTTAAGGGGCCCATACACTGGTCGATTTCAGCCATTGATCGATCGATTCAATAGAATCGATCAATCGATCGGAAATCAATTCTATCGATTCAGCTGATCGATCGATTTGCGCCCAATTTAGATTGATTTGATCTATCTGACTGGATGGAAAATCTAGGTGGATCTGCTGCTGGCAGCAGATCAATGGCCCATAGAGTTGCATTGGATCTAATGGTTCAATAATGCATTTAGATAGATTTCCAATAGATTTCCAATAGATTTCATTCTGAAATCTATTGGAAATCTGTTCCTAGTGTGTGGCACACATCAGATTCCTGTCAGATTTGACTTGAAAGGCATCTGACAGAAATCTATCTTATGGTCGAATCTGCTGAAAATCTATAAGTATATAGCCACCTTTAGAGTTGTGCAGGCATGTAGATCGATCAATTGCTGAAATCGACTAATGTATACCCCCCTTTTGGCCTTGAGGAAAGCAGACTTTAGGACAATTTCCCAAAAGGAGTTAGCCGATGAAGATACCAGGCAGCTACAGATGAAAAGTTTAGCCCACCGATATTCCACTGAAGCACATAAAGAAAAAAGTGAAAAGTTTGGTGAATTAATATTCTACTATAGCGCATAATAGAGAATTACGACTGCTGCAAAGTAGGCACTTTATATTGACCTGAGGAAGTGGGTCAATACCCGTAATACGTGTTGTCTTATGTGCATCCATAAATATATCTACCTCATGTGGTTTGTTCCTTGAAGGAGGTAAGACCAAACTACTCTATTTTCTATTTGTAAATACAAGTAGTCCCCGGTTAACGAGATAGGGACATAAGGTTCATTCTTAACCTGAATCTGTTCTTAAGTCGAAACAATGTGCTATCTCTGTCCCCTGTACCTCCTCTGTGCCCCCCTGTGCCTCCAGTGTCCCCCTCTGTGTCACCTCTACCCCCTGTGCCTGTTTTTAGAAGTGTAAAAGCCATTTTTTCTTTGAATGTTTTTAAAATCGATTTTCTCAAAAACTACAAGTCCAATTTGAATTTTTTTTGGCTTGGCGTTCGTAAATCGGGGACTACCTGTAATGTATCAGTATCTCAGGGCGCCTCCCACAGGTTTTTTTAGTAGAATATACATGGCTTTTAAATGTCTGCTTCTGTGCTTTGATAAAGGGGAACCCATCAGTACCCCAAAAGAATTGTCCGTTAGTGTGGACTAACGGATGGAATAAAAGCAATGCATATTCTGCTGGTGTGCCAGCCTACTTTAGACTTACGTTTTACTACTTCTGGTGGTTTGGCTTGCCACCTTAGTTATGCACCCTGACACGTGGCAAACACACTGCCCTTACACTTTGGTACATGTCTCCAATTTATACATCTCCATCTCAATAGAGTGACATTTTAAGTCGTAAAAAGTAACATTCTTCCAAAGTACAAGTGAATATTTTGTTGAGAAACCTGACCAATGATGATGAAAAATGCAGTTACGCTCCGTCCTAGGTCAAGAATTCTACATGGTGAAAGCTTTATAGACAATTCTAATGGAGTAGGTGTGTGTGCAAGAAACAGAAGAAACAGAAATGCAGAAGGACTACTATGAGTGCTAAGGAATTACCACCAGGGACATCTGGCTTCTGGCCTTGCGTTGAGTAGTGTGATCTCTACTAGAAGAGGTGAAGGGAGTGCATGGTGAAGACCCTCTGACACAGCGTTGTGCAGGTGTGCACACGCATACCAAGAATGACTCCAGTGTTAGTCATTTATGAGGTCTGTCTGGCTACCAGTACGTCTTCTAGGAAATAAATTCCAGTTTAAGGGAACACAGGACTTCATTGTGTGTTTAGACAACCAGTTATGAGGTATAAAAAACAGTGATTAATATATACAGTGTTCACCAATAAAGTATAACTTTGTACATAGTCATATTCAAAAAAGGCATACAACCAGTGGTGCTCATCCAATATTCGGGTATCCGAACTACCCAGATAATCCAAACTTTTTTCATTATCCGAACTTTAAATAGGAATTCGGATAGCTTTTAAAATCTGAATAGCACTATCCGAGCAAACTCGAATTTCAAATCTGAAATCCAAAATCTGGGCGGATAGTTATTCAGATATCCGAGCAGAAGCCAAAATCCCCTTCAATCTCTCTCTCTCTCTCTCTCTCTCTCATTTTTGCCATTGAAGGTGATTTTGGCTTCTGCTCGGATACCTGAACTAACTATCCGCCCAGATTTCAGATGGGAAATCCGAGTTTGCTCGGATAGTCTATTCATATTTAAAAAAATATCCGAATTGCTATTCAAAGTTCGGATAGTGGAAAAAGTTTGGATTTTCTGGGTAGTTCGAATATATCCGGAATCCAGAATCCAGGTGAGCACCACTGAGAAGGAACTGCTTCATCTTCATCTACGATTTTTTTTTTTTTTGGGGGGGGGGGGGGGTTGGGTTACTTTGTTTGATATGAGGTTCTATTGCTATTCAGTCTCATGTAATTACAATAAGACTCCATTGCAGACATGCTTCACACTAGCTATGATTAGGACAGATGCAAAGAAAAATAGAGCAAAAGCAACCAATTATTATTTTGAAACCTTCTTCCAGTCGTATCTACTACCCAAGGCTGGATTTATACTTTTTTGCTTCCCAGGCCAACTTTCTTGCAGCTCCCCTTCCATGTGCAGCACCCCCTCCTATTCCCTGTGCAGACCTCTCTTCCATGTCTAACAATAATACGTAATACGCCCTATTCTGTTACCGACTCGCAGATCTCGCTGCTGAGGACTGTAGTGAAGCGGCGCAGGCGCACATGTGCGAGATCTGAGAGGCAGAGAAGGAGGTAAATAGGATATAAAGGTGGGCCAGAAGGGTGAAAGAGGCGTGTTTTATGGGCACAGCGCAATCTATTCTTCCATGCCGCTCTGATAAACAGGTAGACAACGAGAGCTGACCAATCCAACCAGTCAATCACCTGTATACTGGTATATACTTACATACAGCCAGTATCTGTTCATACATAGCACCAGTATATGATGTTTTTTAAATTTTTATTTAGTGGGGGTTGGAAGAGGGGTAGTCTTATACAGCGAGTATATCCCAAGCTCTATATTTTAACTGGAAAAGTTGGGGGGTCATTATCACAAGCCCCCTAGTGGCCGGACCGCACAATGCCTTCCAATCGGTTTCAGCACACAGACCATGCAATCTGTGGTCGCAATCGGTGCGCAGAAACCGCTGGGATTTTGGCAGCAGACAGACTAGTAGGAACCTTGTGAGTTACGATAATACAAACTACACACTATTTCAGGGTATAACTGCCACCACTCCTACAGAAGGGTAGGAGTCCTAACTATACTGAGACTAATACCTGCAAATAAAACGGTTAAACACACTCTATTGTATCTAGCTATCAACAGTAGTAGCGACATTTCAGAAGCTAGGGTTCAGTGTGTGCGGCTGAATAGCAGGGGTTGCTGAACAAATAAAATGACTTTTTAGTTGATTATTATTAATGCAATATAAATAATTAATATATACAGAAAATCATTAAAATCAACAATTATGAAGACAATCGTAGCACAGTATAAAAAATAAAAAGGGGATAAAATACGAATACTTAAGTTCATGTGGAAATATGTTCTTTCTTGGAAAACATGGGCAGTTCTTTGTTTCAGTTCAGGAGCCAAAGTTCAGACAAGATGGCCGCTACTCTTCCTCAAAGCAGTAGCAGGCTCCCATGAAGATGGAATTTGGAGGAATAAGGGAGGTGTCCCTGGCAAGCACTTTTGAATGATCCACATTTTTGGGTGGGGTCTCAGGTTCAGCCCAGGGGCTGGACTGGGTGCGGTTCACCTCCTAGGTGGGTTCCTTGTGCCCACCAAGTGGTGGGAGATGATAGTGAGCCAGAAAAGAATATTTTAAAATTCACCAATAACCATGTTAATGTGTCCTCTCTCCACAGTGTGTAGTGAGCAGTGTCCTTGTTATAGTAGTAGTGTCGTGTCTTATCAGCCATCAGGAGAAGCAAAAATAGTAGGAATGCTAAATGGCAGCTCTTTTGAAGGGTCTCTCCACCCAGACCGGTGTTCTTTTCTTGGTAGAAAAAGGGGGGAGGAGATGTCATACTGTGGGCAGCAGACTTTCAATGTGGTGTAGGCTCTGCATCGCGGCTGCCAGGCTGGGAAATCTGTAAGCACATGTGAATTAGATTAAGATTCAGGAAAGTAGGTGGAGCCTACAACATCCAATCAAAATTCACCTATTGATTATAAAGGGGAATATTTAAACTGCTGCCATTCTTACACTGTTAAAGGCTTCAAACTTGCGACAGTCGGTCAGTGTGTGAATGGGGTTTAAATTCATTAAAGGGGTGGAGCCACAAACAGCCAATCAGATTTCTTTGGTGGATAAACTGCTTCCATTCACACATTTTTGATGCCAGGAACCCGAAAGCTCACAAACTCGGTCATCGACTGACTGTGTCAAGGTTACAAAATGTGGGTGGAGCCAAATTTCATTGGGAAAATATAAACTGCAGCCATTCTTACACTGTTAATGGCAGGGTTTTCAAACTTTACCCAGTTGGTCACTGGGTGATTGAGATTAATTTTCAGAGAAGTGTGTGGAGCCTACAATAGCCAATCAAAATTCACCTGTTGATTTTCAAGGGGAATATTTAAACTGCTGCCATTTTTACACTGTTAATAGCAGATGCCTCAAATCTGGTACAGTTGGTCACTGGGTGAGTGGGGATACAATTCTGAAAAAGGGAGTGCAGCCACAAACAGCCAGGTTTGTTTAATTTAAATGGAAAATGGAAGTTATTGATGCCAAGGACCCCAAAGCTCAAAAACTTGGTCATTGAGTGACTGTATGTCAAGGCTAGAAACAGTGGGCAGAGCCAAGAAAAAAACTAACTTTTTACACATGAAAATATAAACTGCAGCCATTCTTACACTGTTAATGCCAGGGTTCTCAAACTTGACGCAGTTGGTGACTGGGATTAATATTTAGAAAAGTGAGTGGAGCCTACAGCAGTCAATCAAAATACACCTATTGATTAATGGTAGAGGCCTCATGCTACAGTTGGTCATTGGGTGACTGGGTTTCAAATTCAGAAAAGGAGGTGGAGCCACAAACAGCCAATCAGATTTTTTTCAGTTCAGTAGGAAAATTTTAATTATTAATGCCAAGGACCACAAAGCTCATTAACTTGATTATTGAGTGACTTTGTGTCAAGGTTAGAAAAAGTGGGCGGAGCCAACAACTAATTTTTTTTACATGGGAGAATATAACCCGCAGCAATTCTTGCATGGTTAATGGCAGGGTTCTCAAACTTGACATAGTTGGTCACTGGGTGACTGGGATTAATATTCAGGAAAGTGGGCAGAGCTTACAACAGCCAATCAAAATTCACCTATTGATTTTCAAAGCGAATATTTACATTGCTGCCATTCTTATACTGTTAATGGCAGAGGCCTCAAATCTGGCACAGTCTGTCATTGAGTGACTGGCATTCAAATTTTGGAAAGAATGTTAATGGCAGAGGCTTCAAACTTGCTACAGTCAGTCATTGGGTCACTGGGATTTAAATTCACTAAAGGAGTGGAGCCACAAGCAGGCAATCAGATTTCTTTTCTGGATAAACTGCTTCCACAATTTTGATGCCAGGAACCTAGAAAACCTTACAAACTTGGCCATTGAGTCAAGATTACAAAAAGTGGGTGGAGACAAATACAAATTTCACTGGGAAAATGTAAACTGCAGCCATTCTTACACTGTTAATGGCAGGGTTCTCAAACTTTGCACAGTTGGTCACTGGGTGACTGGGATTTATATTCAGAAAAGTGGGCGGAGCCTACAAAAGTGAAAATCAAAATTCACCTATTGATTTTCAAGGGGAATATTTCATTGCTGCCATTCTTGCATTGTTAATGGCACAAGCCTAAAACCTGGTACAGTTGACCATTTGGTGACTGGGGTTCCAATTCAGGAAAGGGGGTGGAGCCACAAACATCCAATCAGATTTATTTCATTTCAATTGGAAAATAAAAATGATTGATGCCAAACACCCCCAAAGCTCACAAACTTGGTCATTGAGTGTTTGTGTGTTAGGGTTAGAAAAGTGGACAGAGCCAACATCAGCCAAATACATACCCAGGAAATACTGGATCATCAGCTAGGTACTGATACAACTGTCCCCACATGGACAGGATCTCCCCTCAGGGTTTCCTCTGGTCACTGTGACCAGCTCTGCCCAGCACTGCCTACAAAGAGCCCCACAGGGATGGAACTCTAGCTATACCAAGTATAGCTAGATTCCCATTGGTCTGATGATTGACCAATGGGGAGCCTTGGAGGAAAATTTAAAGATGCTTTGGCCTCTAGCTATACTTAGTATAGCTAGAGCTGCACGGGGTAGCGGCATGTGTGGCGGGGGTGTGCATGGAGATAAAAGTATCAATCAAGATAACTGAATATATTGACGTGGGACATTTTTGAGGGATATTGGTGTGAGAACATTTTTTTTAAAGATAAGTATTCATGGTTAATTTAGAACATTACAATACTTTTCTCGTGGTTGTGTTTTTATTTTTTTTTAACCATTTGTGGAAATTGGTAAGGGGTACTTTGTACTCGTGTACTTATTTCACCAGGGAGAGGGGGCTGGCTTTTAGGGATCCCCTTTTTAAAGGGGACTCCCAGATGCCACTAAGAGCCCCCCAGGCGTTGTTGGCCCCTACCTTCTCGTGGGGCACCGGAGGTGGGGAAGAGCCCCTTGCCCATGGATTGGACAAGGGCTCTGGGGAGAGGAAAAGGCTTGGCCGCCCCTCTCCCCCAGAGCCCCTCTATACCATGGACCATGCAGGCTGGTATAGCTCGGGGTGTGAAGTCCCACGTGGCCAGGACTCCGCATTCTGTCTATCCCAGCCTGCATGGGAGACAAGGGGTTAAAGGGGGTAGGCGGGACCCCACGTCCCTTTTTTGTAATTTCCCACACTTTGAACATATATAAATGGTAATGTCTCTAGCGATGTGTTCTGTTGCTATGTAGGGGGGGCAGGGAAAGTGATCTTAGGACAACGGAGCGGCTTCAATCGGTCGGCAGGGATTGAAAATAGCATTGAGGTGATGCTCGCAAAGGCAGTTTCAGCTTCAAATTTTTGGAAGGGCACAAAGGGGGCACAATGGCAGGCTAGTGGGGCCTATTTGGGTGATCAAAATGGATATTTGTATGACAAGCTTTAGATATTTTTTGCCTAACTCAAGTGTCAAGTTAAGGCTAACTAGTTCAGCAATGATAGGAACCAAATGTAAACATCACAAACAGAACTTAGAGGATTTTGAGCAGAGCAGATTGTCCAAATGATGGTGCTATTATTAGAAAAAAGTTACCTACAGATGTACTTGGCTAGTTTTCTGGCATGCTCTAATCCTTGCTTGCTAGCAAGCTGCTCCTTAGTAGCTAAACATTGATAGAGACTAGAGCTTGTATTTTACAGGCAAAAAGTTTTGAATCAGGAATTAAGCTTTAGGCTGCTTTCACAGTGGGACGTTACAGGCGCACGTTAGAGCAGCCTGTAACGCAGCCCACCGCACAGTAATGAAAAATCAATAGGCTGTTTACAGTGCCCACATTCGTTACATTGTAACGCTGCACATTCTGGGAAAGTGCAGCATGCTGTGCATTATACTGGGCTTTAGCTGTGTTATACTGCTTGCACATGCTCAGTGACCAGCCACATGGCTAATTAATATTCACTGCATTGTGGTGACGTAACCTGGACTCATAGTGTTGTCCGGATCATGAATGAATCGTTCATTTGATCCAGATCTTTTTTGTGAGTCGAATCAGCCGGATCATCATCACAACGAACAATTCGGTTCACAGTGGATGTCTGTCTGGAAGAAACAGGAACATACAGAATGTACAGTGCAGGGAAAGTCGTGCCCTGCTAGTCATTTCACCCCCAGTCTGCTTCTCTAGTAAAATGATTCAAATGATTCGGTTCAAAGATCCGGATCTTTTCAATGATCCGATTCGAATCATCCGAATCCTTGAAAAGATCCAGACTTCCCATCACCATCCTGGAGCGTCTGTTCTATCAGTATAGATAGAAAACAGCGCACCAAGAGCCGCATAACGCGGCTCAATCTGACATCCAACTTCAACACCACCATGCGTTGCATTAGGGGCATGTTATGAGATCTTAACGTCCCCTAAAACGCAACGTCTTGGTGTGAAAGAGGCCTTAGTGTACAGTATGGGCTAATTTAAAAGAATAACAGTAAGCTTTCAACTTGAAAGCCTTCTTCACACTCTATTCCGATCGACTGGCAATATTAGAACATACAATCAGAAGGAGGTAGAGAGATTTTTTCTGCAAATTTACAGTGCTGCCCATAATTATTCATACCCCTGGCAAATTTTAACTTAAAGTTACTTTTATTCAACCAGCAAGTCATTTTTTGGCGGGAAATGCCATGGGTGTCTCCCAAGAAATAATAAGACGATGTACAAGAGGCATTATTGTGGGAAAAAAAAAACTTTTCTCAGCTTTTATTTACATTTGAGCAAAAAGTGTCCAGTCCACTTTTTGCTCAAATGTAAATAAAAGCTGAGAATTTTTTTTTCTTCTTAATAATGCCTCTTGTACATCATCTTATTATCTCTTGGGAGACACCCATGTCATTTCCTGTCAAAAAATGACTTGCTGGTTGAATAAAAGTAACTTTAAGCTAAAATTTGCCAGGGGTATGAATAATTATGGGCAGCACTGTAAGCATCATCCAGATGCATTAATTGCAAGGGACCTTGCAAGGCTTGTGAGGTATTTATGGCAAATAGATAAGACCATTGGTTTACTTAACACCTACATAGACTCAGGCTGATATGAAGAGTTTTTACAGATCCTATCCTGTTCAGTGTACACCGCTGGAGCCTGAAAACAGAACTGTATGTCACTGAGCGTTGGGGGCACTAAGGGGGGTAAAGTGAATCCCAGAGTGGGCCAGTGCCCAAGCATGCCCCAGTGTAGTGCCACCCACAGGGAGTTGTTAAGGATCCGACAGGACAGATCCTTAACAATGCCCAAGCAATACTGATTGGCAGTCGCCGTACACACATAGCAATCGCCAGGTGAAACAGTCATTATCGGACGCTTCAGATGACAGCAATCACATGTACATACGTTGCTTTACTCTTCACATTGGAAAGACGCCAAACATGTTGACTGGATATCCATGGACTGGATATGGCACTGAGAAAGGAGAACTTGACTTTTCATATTCACAAGGCAAAAATACCTGTCGTTTTGCTTGAAGGGAGGATTTGACAGATATCTTCATCAATCATTAAACCAAGACTTTCTCTAAGGCATGCTTAAAAAAATGTGACACACTTATTATTGTATACAAATAACAAACATGTTTACCCTAACCTAACCCACCCCCTGCCCCCACCCCCTCCCCCCCCCAAAAAAAATCTGTAACTTTCTTTGTTATTTTGTAAAGTGAAAGCATTTTATGTATTGAGGTTACATGACTTTCAGTATGTGGAGGTGTTTGCGGAGGTTGAAATATTTGAATCATCTAGGCAGCCCAGAAGGCTTGTCCTCCCACGCCATGCCATGTTATCCTCCTAAGCCATGCCATGCCATTAAACTACGTTCCACGTATTCACAGCTCTGCTCTTTTGGGCGTAAGCTTTATAACTTCTTTCTTAAAGCGTGCCTGAGGTAACATGTGACATGTGACATAAGAACCATATGTACATATAATACTAGCCCTGCTCAGTGTTGCAAACCTTTCACATTATTTTTTACTGACAAAAACATAAAAATTTACGAAAAAAAGAAAGTTTTTTTTGTGGCACACACCTTAAAATATGGGTATGGCCATGCAACATAACATAGGCGTGGATGTGGGTGGGACCACACATACATGACCTTAGCAGTGGTGTAACTGGGCCTGCTTGAAAAGTTTGAGCACCACCATAGTGTTTCACCTCAAAATAAACATACTCTGACTGCATTTCTCCCAAAATACATGTAATTTGGAGTTTTCCCCTCTAAAATACACATAATCTGACAGCATTTCATCCAAAATACATGTAATCTGGCAGCGTTTCACATAAACTAGCAGTATTTTCCCTCCAAAATACACATAATCTGGCAGCGTTTTCCCTTCAAAATACACATTATCCGACAGCATTTAACCAAAAATACACATTAAATGCTGCTCACACTTCATCTGGCAGCATTTTCTCTCCATAATACATGTAGTCTGGTGTTTCCCCTTCAAAATGCGCATAATCTGGTGGTGTTTTCCCTCCAAAATACACATAATCTGGTAATTTATTCCCTCAAAAATATAAATAAAAATATAAATCTGGCAGCATTTTCTCTCCAAAATACACATATTCTGACAGCATTTAACTAAAAATACATGTAATCTTGCAGCATTTTCCCTTTCAAAAAGCACAAAGAAAAACAAGTAGTAGTAGCTTTGGCACTTTCAGACCACGAGGAGAAAAGCACAATATAAATATTTGGTTTCTTGTCTATATGGAAATTGACTAAAATTGAGGTTTGTGGCTGCCTTGGCTGAGAATTGATATGAACCAAGTGTCGGCCGACCTCAGATATATCTCGTTCACGGGGAGTCCTAGTGGGATGAGGGGTCCATCACACCTCTCTCAGTAGTCCAAACACAACAAGAATTCTCCACACTGGACTCAACTATAAATATCCAACTTCCTAATTAAATATAAGTGCGGATACAGCATACAGGTAGCACAACGTTTCGGGCAAATCACCCTTTATCAAGTGCTTCAGAAGCACCTGAGAAAGGACGATTTGCCCGAAACATTGTGCTACCTGTATGCTGTATCCGCAATTATATGTAATAAAGAAGTTGGATATTTATCCGTGGAAGGGTAGAGTCCAGTGTGGAGAATTCTTGTTGTGTTTGGCAGAGAATTGAGCACGTACAGTGTCACTCAAGCTTGTTTCTTACCACTCGGGATCGATCGGCACGGCACTAGGCTTGAAGGATATATCGAATTTGAACAAAAATCGCAATTCCAATGTACACGATTTCGGAATTGTGAAAGTGACTCCGAGCTCAAGAAAAAAAAAGAAAGTTGTACTCATCCAGGGCTTTCTCCAGCCCAGTGCTGGTCGGGAGGTCCCACGACGGCGTCCTGGCTCCTCTCCTAGTCCCCGCTCCGGAATGGCTGACCGGCTGCAGCCCGGGCGACACTCTGCTGAGTGTCGGGCTGTTCCTTCCGCGTATGACGCGGCTGATGTCACTCGTCGGCCGCCTCGCGTCATCACGACGGCCGGTGTGGCAGTACGCCGCATGCGCGCTTTAATCGCGCATGCGCAGTACTTTCACGCCGGCCGCCGTGATGACGCGAGGCGGCCGGCGTGACGTCAGCCGCGTCATACGCGGAAGGAACAGCCCGACACTCAGCAGAGTGTCGCCCGGGCTGCGGCCGGTCAGCCATTCCGGAGCGGGGACTAGGAGAGGAGCCAGGACGCCATCATGGGACCTCCCGACCAGCACTGGGCTGGAAAAACCCCGGTGAGTACAACTTTCTTTTTTTACTTGAGCTCGGAGTCCCTTTAAATCGGCATTTTCTGCCATGACGTTATTTCAGTTTGGAGGAAGTTTGAAGAAGCGGCTTCAAGCTTCCCCCAAGTCCCGGCGCATGTGGCCTGCATTGTTTGACATACCTCCCGACACGAGTCCAATGCTTTCCGACCTCTCTCGCCATCTGCTGGCTCTTGTGCACGGCTTGGGGGATGGAGGGGGCACAGAGAGACACAGAGCAACCACAGAGGAGACACAGGGGGGCTGAGAGAGAAACAGAGCATACCTCCCAACTTTTTGAGATGAGAAAGAGGAACACTTAAGCCATGCCCCTACCACACCCCTGATTTACGCCCCCGTCACACCCCTAGTCACGCATACCATAAAGATTTCATAAGGAAAATATGTTTTATAATTCAAACCACACTGGTCCTTTCCATACTGGTTAATTTTCCTTCATATTAACATTTTAAAACTTGTAATATATCAATTTAAAGGATGGAAATAAAGTTTAGAGTCCACCAACACACATTATTTTAGCAGAGAAATTATATATATATATATATATATATATATATATATATATATATATATATATTTATATATATATATATTTATATATATATACATATACATATATAGACACAGAGGGGGCACAGAGAGACCCAGAGGGGGCACAGAGACCCAGAGGGGGCACGGAGTGACACAGAGGGGACACAGAGAGACCCAGAGGGGGCACAGAGACACAGAGGGGGCACAGAGAGACACAGAGGGGGCACAGAGAGTCCCAGAGGGGGCACAGAGAGTCCCAGAGGGGGCACAGAGAGTCCCAGAGGGGGCACAGAGAGTCCCAGAGGGGGCACAGAGAGACCCAGAGGGGGCACAGAGAGACACAGAGGGGGAACAGAGAGACCCAGAGGGGGCACAGAGAGACACAGAGGGGGCACAGAGAGACACAGAGGGGGCACAGAGAGACACAGAGGGGGCACAGAGAGAGACACCAGAGGGGACACAGAGAGAGAGAGACACGGGGGGGGGGGGGGGGGCAGAGAGAAGATGGAGAAACCCAAAGGGTACACAAGGAGAGGCACAGAGGGGGCACAAAGAGAGACCCAGAGAGAAACTCAAAGGGGGCACAGAAATAAACAAAGGGGCACAAAGAGAGACAGGGGGACAAAGAGGCACAGATAAGGAACAAATAGGCACAGAGGGGGAACAACGCTTGATTTAAAGGAAAACGTGAATCGAATGAAAATCACAAATTGGGACAGAAATCCTCAATTCCTAAAATCATTCATGCCTAGTGTGCACTGTTGCAATTTTCATGAACTTCGCAAGCGCAGAATGCTTTGCGATCCAGGAAGTGTGGAGCCCAGCAGGGGACAGATTGTGAAGACACCAGAGTGGAACATAGTCGAGTGACCAGAAGGAAATATTGTCACGGTCAGTTACCTGTCCAGACTAGGCGGCTGGTACATACGGATGCTGGCAGTCGTCCTGATGGGTCTCGGCGGGCTTCCCTGTGTGGTAGTCTGTCGGTGCTTGCCCGCGCGCGTTGCACGGCGTAAGCGTTGGCGCCATAAGGCATTACTGTGAGCACTGCGTACGCGCGCAAAGGGTGTTCCTGCTAAACGGTCTATTTAAGTCTGGAGGATGCAACACTGTGGTGCTGTAGTATTGCAGCTTTGTGTGTGTTGCACTCCTGTGAGTGAGGTCCTGCTTTGCCCGTTATTGATTTCCCGGATGTTGACCTTGGCTTGCCTGACTAACAGATCTCCTGCTGACCTTCGCTTTGTACGACTACCCAATTTGTTGCCGACCTTTGCTTGCCTGAGAACCCCGGCCTGTAGGAGTACCCAATCTGCTGCCAACCTCTGCTTGTTTCAAGTCCAGCATCTTCTCCAACCTGGTGTCCACTTCAGAACTTACCTGGTCACTGAGTCATTGCAGTACCAGACTCAGCCTGTGGGAGTGCTGTGTTTCCAAACTGGTCATGCGCCTAGTCGTCACGCCGCTGGTTTCACAAGCGCTCCTGCCCCTTGCTTACTGGAATCTCCTGTCCCACTTCCAGGGGTTCCAGTCAGTGAGCCGCAAGGGTTGCTGTCCTCAGCTTACTGGTCTCCTGTACCAAAGGTACGTAATCATCACACATATACAAATTCCATGTACATTTATAATGAGAAACTTACAATGTGCTCAAGGATCCGTTAGCACCAGCCCTAATATAAAGCCACCTGAATCATGTAATTTAGATGGAACAATCTGGGTAGGGGGGCACCAACATCATCAATATGCAGAGTGGACACAAGGGAAGCAGTTACTTGGTCCTCTCCTCTTCTGCACTGTACCTCCCCTATCACTGTGAGGCGCAGTGTCTCCCCATAGGCTCCATATGCATGTCATTTGACATTGAGAGCCTACAGGGAGATAATGCCACTCAGTAACAGGATAGGTACAGTACAAGACAAGAAGAGGACGAGGCAATTGCCACGGCTGCTTTGCATATGTAGATGGGGAGTGAGAGATGGACTCTCTGGCCACATGTAATGAATAGCGGAGATGCCGCCGTGCGGGTAAGCGGCAGGGCGGCTGTCTCCGCATTTAAGCTGGCGGCTGTTTCCGCGCAGCAACATGTCTCTGGTTGGCCTGGTCCTTCTAGTGCACACAGATGGAGAGCTACGCGCGCGTGCCAGGCGACTGGCTGCAGTACAGTCTGATTCCCAGCCCATCAGGGAATCCTTGGCTGCAGTACAGTCTGATTCCTGAGCCATCAGGGAATCCCTGGCTGCAGTACAATCTCCATCTCCTCCTCCTTAGGAGGTGAGTGTCTGCACAATCAGAGGCCACCTGCACCTCAGGTGTCCACTGGCTGCAGAGCAGTCCAATTCCCTGCTCTTCAGGGAATCCTTGGCTGCAGTAGTGTCTGTATCTCCCGCTCCTCGGGAGATAACCTTTCTTACTATTACACCAAACACCCACATTACATAAGGTGTCCTGTGTCAAGCTATACTTGTATTATTGGTGATTCTGCAGATCACCATATAATCAGGTATAACATCCGTATTGTTGGTGATACTGCAGATCATCAATAATCAGATATACTCTGTGTGCTGACACCAATCGTTACACCACACTTGGGGAAGGGACAGAAACTGGCATCACTTCTTTAAGATGAGGGTAAGTGATGGGGTTAAAGCGCGAAACAGAAACTGGTCACGCTTCTTCACTTCTAGTCTGGTGAAGGAAGGGGGGGGGGGGGAGTGGCAGTGGAATCAGATAGAAAAAAAAACTTTAGCGCCGGCCCTGAGATCAATACTACTATGTTATTCACACACCTTCTGCACCACTTTAAGATCTGTGAAAGACAAAAACTCCACATTGATGCATAAAAATAAACCAATTGACTGTTGATCAGATTTGTCAGATTACTTAGCCATCTGAGTGTGTCGGGGGTGCAGGGGAGCCCATGGTTGGGAGCAGTAATTGATCAGCGGCTGCGTAGCTCTATACTTCCATTAAGCAGTACAAACCTAGTGGATATCAATTAAAATGTTGTCAGCTATCTACAGGTGCAGAGTGGTAGATGGGGAATCATCAATAACAGATATATATTAATTGCTTACCAGATACACCATATATCTAGAAGTATATAGGGTCGGATTTAGACATTTTACCGCCCAAGCAGGGGCGTAACTAGAAATCACTGGGCCCCCCTGCAAAAATTTGGATGGGCCCCCCTGCGGAAATTTGGATGGGCTCCCCTGCGGAAATTTGGATGGGCCCCCCTGCGGAAATTTGGATGGGCCTCCTATCCCCCCCCTCCCAAATAATTGTAATGGGGCAGCGTTTCACTATAAAATAATTGTAATGGGGTAGCGTTTCACCATAAATGCACCAAAAATTCATCGTAAAGTGGGCAGCATTTCACCATAAAATAATCGTAAAGTGGGCAGCATTTCACCATAAACTAATCGTAAATTGGACAGCATTTCACCATAAACTAATCGTAAAGTGGGCAGCATTTTACCATAAAATAATCGTAAAGTGGGCAGCATTTCACCATAAAATAATCATAAAGTGGGCAGCAGTCACCAGAAAATCGCAATGTGGGCAGCAGTCACCAGAAAATTGTACAGTGGGCAGCAGTCACCAGAAAATCGCAATGAGGGCTGTGTTCACCAGAAAAATCGCAATGTGGGCAGCAGTCACCAGAAAATAATATAGTGGGCAGCAGTCACCAGAAAATAATATAGTGGGCAGCAGTCACCAGAAAATAATATAGTGGGCAGCAGTCACCAGAAAATCGCAATGTGGGCAGCGTTCACCAGAAAATCGTACAGTGGGCAGCATTCAACACAAAATCGCAATGTGGGCAGCGTTCACCAGAAAATCGTACAGTGGGCAGCAGTCGCCAGAAAAATCGCAATGTGGGCAGCAGTCACCAGAAAATCGTACAGTGGGCAGCAGTCAACAGAAAATCGTACAGTGGGCAGCAGTCACCAGAAAATCGTAATGTGGGCAGCAGTTACCAGAAAAATCGCAATGTGGGCAGCAGTCACCAGAAAATCGTACAGTGGGCAGCAGTCACAAGAAAATCGTAATGTAGGCAGCAGTCACCAGAAAAATCGCAATGTGGGCAGCAGTCAACAGAAAAGTGTACAGTGGGCAGCAGTCAACAGAAAATTGTACAGTGGGCAGCAGTCAACAGTAAATCGCAATGTGGGCAGCAGTCACCAGAAAATCGTACAGTGGGCAGCAGTCACCAGAAAATCGTAATGTGGGCAGCAGTCACCAGAAAATCGTACAGTGGGCAGCAGTCACCAGAAAAATAACAATGTGGGCAACAGTCACCAGAAAACCGTACAGTGGGCAGCAGTCACCAGAAAAATCGCAATGTGGGCAGCAGTCACCAGAAAATCGCACCTGTGAAAAAAACAAACAAAAAACAATTCACTCACCTGGCAGAAGTCTCCTCTCCTGGCCTCAGATCCCCCGATGATCCTCCTGCACATCTCCCGCGCTGACAGGCAGAGTGCAGGGCTACGGCAAGATGGCTCCCGAAGCACTGTACTGGAGACACAAATAGTCTCCAGAGCAGGGCTTCGGCAGCCATCTTGCCGTAGCCCTGCTCTGCCTCCCGGGAGACAGACTGTGGCTGCGGGGAATTAACTGGCCCGGATATAGATGCTGCGGCCAGTTCCACACCTGGCTGGGGGGTCCTAGAATCGGGCGGGCGGCAGGTCTCCCCCCCCCCCCGCACATGGCTGGCGGGCCCCGGAGCAGCCCCGGGCCCCCCTGCGGCTGAGGGGGTCGCATCCCTGGTGGTTGCGCCGGTGCGCCCAAGGCCCACTGTCGCCAACCTCATCCCCCCCCAACCGTCCTGTCCTGTGCACCTCTGTCATGTGTGTTCCCCTGCCCCGCTTGTTACCCTGGCCCAGTGCTCTTCACTTGTGCTCCCCCATCCTGTGTACTTTCCTAGTCCTGTGCTCCCCCCATTCTGTTCTGTGCTTGGGGGGAGCACAGCACAGGATTTGGGAAGCACAGGTCCAGGGCTCCACTCCTTGCCACTGTGACAAGGCAGCCACGGACTGGGTTTGTGACTGCTGCATTTACATGGTTGGCATGTTAACTTCCTCAGTGTGCCAGCCCACTGCCCGCCTCTTGCTTTCTGGTGCCCTAGGCCATGGCCTTTGCGGTCTTGCCTCAAATCCAACCATGCTAGTATACGGGCACTTTTAGAGGTTTGAATACTGCTAAAAGATGGGCCTTCTTCATACGATGTGAGCCCTTATTCCTAACATGCCAAAAGAGGAGTTAGACAAAGCAGTCTGTGACCCCAGGCTGTTATTACATTTTTACAAATCACTTGTTAACAACTCTAACAGTTTTTCTTTTGAGGCTGACATGCCTTAAGGTATGTACGGAGAGCGTATGAAAAGATTAAAATTCTTCTTTAGGGAAAATAAAACTATTATATACACTAATCCAAGACACAGGGGCCACTTAATGCCTTCTTTTCTCTGTGTTTGAAAAAACAGTCATAGTGTTTACTCTGTGTCACGCTAACTGGTGACACAAGGGAGTAAAGGTGAAGATTGGAGGAAGATAAATGAACAACACAGATAATGTTTTCCTCTGGATTGAATGGACCATAGGTATATCTAACATGCCTTAAAATAGGCAAAAATATGCATAAAAAGATAGGCTTGAGATAAAATTCTTCTTGCGGAGAGATACGCCTGCATACAAAGGGAGAGATAAGGAGGAGGGTGGGAATGAGAGATGGAAATAGAAAAATTATAGATAGAGAAAGGACGGGGATGCCAAGAAAGAGAGGAGAGATAGGCGTGTGCCCATACAAGTGGCTTTGGGTGGAGATAGCCAGTAGCACTGATATTTGCAAACAAATCAGGTTGCAACGGATCTAGGGCCAGCCTCAGGTCAAAAAACACATACTTACCTAAAGAGGGAAGCCTCTGGATCCTGTTGAGGCTTCTCGTGTCCTCCTACCTCAACTCACCGGGACCCTCTAAAAGATCCAGCCCAGGCCATGCACTTTTTCATACACAAGCATGGCCATGCTGTACCCACACAAGTATGGCCACGACTGTGCAGAAGCACAGAGTCAGGGACCTGAGGAAGTTGGAGAGAACCCCAGAGAAAGGAAGTAACCTGAGGAAGCATGGGAGAACCCCTGTGAAATGCATTGTAACAAATGTTATCACAAATGAAGTACAAGGTATCAATTATCAGCTCTTGTTTGCACTCACACATCCTGCGTCAGTAGCTTCTTGCAGGTATGTTCAAAAACTGATCGCCACACACTAACTGGACTACATAACTTTAAATGCCACATCCCCACCACAAGAGGGACACAGGTGCATATCAGCTAATTCTTACAGAGAAACCGTAACCAATAATTGAACTTCATCCTAATCAATAGTTGATGCCCCCTTTTACATGATAAATCTATTCCTTTTCACAAACAGACCATCAGGGGGCGCTGTATGGCAGATATTGTGCTGAAACCCCTCCCACAGGAAACTGAGGACCATGCAGTTTCCTGTCTGTGAACCTCATTGCATTGTGGGAAATAGCTGTTTACAGCTGTTTCTAACTGCAATCAGCAGCTCCTTCCACTGACATCACCTGCCAGCAGTAAAAATGTCACCATGTGATAAATGTCAGAATGTAAATCAGGGAGAGGAAAGATTTTACAATGGGCAAACACTGACTAAATCATTTATACATTATTATTGTAAAAAATGAAGCACATTTTATTACAATATTTTAGCTGGACTTCTTCTAACTGAACAGCCCACCAAACCAGGTAAGACCTGTGCACAGTGCCAAACCAAGCACACACAGTGAACGCCATTCTCTCTTTTTTCTTCCAAATTATACATTTGTACCTGTGTGGAAGCGGTCTCACCTAACTGCACAACACCAGAGGGCGATTCCACCCTCACCAAGTATTGTCTGTACTTGGCAGGCATTGTGGACATCTTGACAGCCTTAGGCCCGGTTCACATTAGCGTTTGCTGTCCAGATTCGCCTGATGGGATCCGGACCGTGTACTGTACAAACGGAACGGAAGTTCCGCATAGCAATGCAAAGTCTATGCAGCCGTTCACACGCGTCTGTTCCGTACGGAACGGAGCCGGATCGTATCCGGACTCCGAACACTTTTCCAACATGCTCTATTTTTGGGTCCGGATCATCCGGCCGACACACCCGGACCGGAGCCTGACTGCACCATCCGTGCATAGAAAGCAATGGGAAACGGAAAGCACAGAACACACTGGCTATCAAAACCTGACGTTCTAACCCACTTCCTATGCGTTTTCTAGCAGCCATTTTGGATGGGGACACATGGGCCCAGCATTTCTGGAGTGGAGCAGCAGTGACTTTGTGCTGGAGCTGTTTGGCAGTATGTCGGAGGTGGAGGTGAGGCCCTACACAGCGGAGGACCTGATTCTACATGTGCACCTTCTGCTGACCTTCCAGACCCCAACAATATTTATATAGTTTGTATTTCTTTTGCCAAATGGTACCGGATCGCAGCCGTATCATTACGCATGCAAACGGACCGGATCGGATCCGGTCCGGTCATCCGGCCCGTTCTTTACAGAAATGCAAGTGTGAACGGGGCCTTAGTTTAAAGTCCTAGAGATTAATGGTGTCTGAGGCTGGGGAAATTGCCATTCTTGCCATCACGGGCACAACTACAATTCATGCCACGTAAAATATGATTGGACCACCAAAGCTCTGTATCCATCCAACCCTAACCCCATATAGCCATGTAACCCCAGCAGTGCCACCCCCCTTCCCCCAGTGCAGAGTGCACAGGGAAGCTCTGAATGGCACCAATTTATATTTATTTGGTATGGTCCACAGCGGTACACGTCTGCCTCAATCTCCCTCACCTCGCATTCAAGCAGCCTTGTCCGGGAACTGTTCTGGTGCTTGTGTGATGTCAGAGGAGCACTGGTTTTGGGACAAGGTCGTGTGGAAGCAAGGAGAGGAAAGGCAAGAAAGACATGAGATGAGGAATGCTATTTACTGTGAGAGGTAAATAAAAAACTGATACCAGTGCTTAATAAACATTAAAGGTGTGCAGGTGTCGAGTAGTGTTGGGCGAACACCTAGATGTTCGGGTTCGCGAACGTTCGCCGAACATCGCCGCGATGTTCGGGTGTTCGCGCCGAACTCCGAACATAATGGAAGTCAATGGGGACCCGAACTTTTGTGCTTTGTAAAGCTTCCTTACATGCTACATACCCCAAATTAGCAGGGTATGTGCACCTTGGGAGTGGGTACAAGAGGAAAAAAAATATTTGAAAAAGAGCTTATAGTTTTTGAGAAAATTGATTGTAAAGTTTCAAAGGAAAAACTGTCTTTTAAATGTGGAAAATGTCATGTTTCTTTGCACAGGTAACATGCTTTTTGTCGCCATGCAGTCATAAATGTAATACAGAGAAGAGGTTCCAGGAAAAGGGACCGGTAACGCTAACCCAGCAGCAGCAGCAGCACACGTGATGGAACAGGAGCAGGCGCAGGAGGAGAAGGCCATGCTTTTTGAGACACAACAACCCAGGCCTTGCATGAGGACAAGAAGCGTGCGGATAGCATGCTTTTTACCGCCATGCAGTCATAAATGTAATAAAGATAAGAGGTTCAATAAACAGGGACCGGGCGTCAACGCTAACCCAGCAGCAGCAGACGTGATGGAACAGGAGGAGGCGCAGGAGGAGAAGGCCACACTTTCAGGTGCAACTCAGGCCTTGCATGAGGACAAAAAAATGTGTGCGCAAAGCAATGCAATGAGTAGTTTTCAGGACACAATGGGCTATTCGGAGGAGCTATTCCCACCCCCACAATCTTCTACCTGTGAAAGGTCAATGGAACAGCCACAAATGTTGTGCCCGGATTCACAACCTTTTTCTGTGGAAAATGCACCTCGCACTGAAATGCAAGGCGAGGCCGAGGATGAACATGACGTCAACAACTCAACATGACGCAAAATGGGGGCGGAACAGAAAGCTGCTTTCAATGTTTTGAAGGCCTTAATTGCCTCCGGTGGCCAGTTAGATGCATCATTCATCACACCCAAATCCCAGAGCAATGTGTGCAGGAATTTGAATCTCAGGTGTACCGAGATCATCTGGACAAGTGACCAAGTGACAAGTGACAAAGTGACCAGTGACAAAGTGACAAAGTGACAAAATGACAAAGTGACAAAATGACAAAGTGACAAGTGAGAAAATGAGAAGTGACAAGTGACAAAGTGACAAGTGACAAAATGGCAAAGTGACAAGTGACAAAGTGACCAGTGACAAAGTGACAACTGACAAAGTGACAAAGTGACAAAATGACAAAGTGACAAAGTGACCAGTGACAAAGTGACAACTGAGAGGTTGTTCTGGGGAGCTCCACTGCACTCAGTCGCATATGAGGAGAGGTCTCGTCGGGACTGCTGATCCTCCTCAGCTTGCTCAAAGCCTTGAGGGTTCCTGAAGATCCTCTGCTTGGAGTTCGCCGGGGTTCAGCTTGGTGTCGGGGTCGGCGGCGTCCTCCTCACTCCAACGTGGCAGATCTTCTGTTGAAGGAAAAAAAAAAAAACATTGTTAAAAGTCCAGTACCGCTTCTGAAGGACTCACCAAGAGATGCAGGAGCGCTTCAATCTAGCGCACCATCGCTCGCTGGGTGATGTCCCTGCCTATGCGCTGGAATTCTACGCTGCACATGCTAGCACGCTTTTGCGCAGTGCCGAGGCGCATTCCAGCAGCTAGTAGCTACCAAGCTTCTGTGGATCTGATTGGGCCACCATGTTGGATCTCTGCCAAGTCCTCCAAAATTTTGAGCAATCCACGTTGCGTGACTGAGCAGTGACAACTCTACAGTCAGCATTACAATATCACTGCTGTGTTTACTGAAGAAATCAATGTTGAAGATGGAAACCGCTGGCATGATGCAAGTGGGGGATTCTGAAGATGAAAACGATCAGCGTGATGATACCAACATCAGGCAACCTGCCTCAGGAAACGCTGGTCCCAGCTATGACAAAGAACAGGACGAGGAACAGCTGGAGTTGGAGCAGGAATTGGATGCCCCCACTGCCGAGGGACAGAGCGGTGCACGTTGGACTTCCACAATTTAGCGGGAAAGGACAGCAGAAGAGGAAGAAAGTGATGCTGGTGACGAATATGGTGCATCACAACAATCACAACGCTTACAAGAACATGAAGACAGAGGAGTCTGGCAGGACTCTCTGGCACACATGGCTCAATTCATGCTAGACTGCATTGAACGCGGCCCGCGCATTATTCACTATTCATTATTATTCATTATTCTGGAATCTGGACAACACCAATTACTGGGTTTATACCCAGTTTATACAAACACAATGTTAAAAAACTGATTGAAGAAAGTGTCAGACAGGTCAAAAATGGAACAATTCCAGCAGGCCCTTGAGGATGGAGACTTTAGAGAGGAGATTGACATCCTCCTCCTTCTCTAGCCAGTTGTACGCCGACAGACTGGCTTCAGCAAACCCAGGAGGACCAGGAGGGCAGCAAAGAACACAAGCTGCTGCTAGTGCCGAAAAGGGAATGGTATTGGCAGTGTCCTTGGAGTGGGAACATTTTCTGACACCCATGCAGCAGCCCACAGAACAGCAATCGGGCAGTTCCACGTCCTCCAACACCAATCGCCTGGAGAAGATGGTCAAGGTCCAGGACTACATGTCAGATGGCGTAGCTGTGTTGAACAATCCATCTGCAGACAGACGGTGAGTGTGACAGGCAGCACAGAAGGACCATGGCAACTCACTCATAGTACCACAGTTTGATAGTGCTGCCCAAAAAATTATATGGATCCGTGGACCCGGGCACTGCGGGCAGTACTGGGAAGTGGGAACGCAGATTTTAGTACCTAAACACACGATACAACATGTTTTCCGGGGTCGGACTCTGAGGCACATACAGATGGTCCCGATCATCATCCTCATCATACAACTCTTCTCCTGAGTCTGACCCACCCACCACCTCTGCCACCCCAACATTCCCAGACACAGACCCCTCATCGTCCTCAACATTAACTTGGGATGCTGGCCTGAGCCAGACCTCCTCCTCCACATCAGGCCCCATCATCTCCTCAATGGCAGCCCTCATTAATCGTTCTGGCGACGGACCGATGGACACAACATTCTCCTCCGGAGAGGGCTGCTGCTGACCACTGGCTGCTGGGGTGGATGTTATAGCTTGCGTGGGGCGTTGGCTGTTGCTGTTGTTGGGAGTGCTGCTCACAGCGGAGGTCTCTGAGGAACTCATGGTGAGCTCATATAGTGGTTGGCGGTGAGTGGAGTATTACTGATCCCAGCAATATACACACTGACTGGCAGAGTACGCAATGCTATATAGTCTGGCTGAGCGGTGTATACAGAGTGGCAGTACACACAATGCTATATAGTCTGGCTGAGCCGTGTACACAGAGTGGCAGTACACACAATGCTTTATAGTCTGGCTGAGCGCTGAGCGGTGTACACAGAGTGGCAGTACACACAATGCTATATAGTCTGGCTGAGCCGTGTACCCAGAGTGGCAGTACACACAATGCTATATAGTCTGGCTGAGCCGTGTACACAGAGTGGCAGTACACACAATGCTATAGAGTCTGGCTGAGCCGTGTACACAGAGTGTCAGTAAACAATGCTATATATAGCGTGGCTGAGCGAGGTACACAGTGGCAGTACACACAATGCTATATAGTCTGGCTGAGCGGTGTACACAGAGTGTCAGTAAACAATGGTATATAGTCTGGCTGAGCGGTGTACACAGAGTGGCAGTAAACACAATGCTATATATAGCGTGGCTGAGCGAGGTGCACAGTGGCAGTACACACAATGCTATATAGTCAGGCTAAGCCGTGTACACAGAGTGTCAGAAAACACAATGCTATATATAGCGTGGCTGAGCGAGGTGCACAGTGGCAGTACACACAATGCTATATAGTCTGGCTGAGCCGTGTACACAGAGTGGCAGTAAACACAATGCTATATATAGCGTGGCTGAGCGAGGTACACAGTGGCAGTACACACAATGCTATATAGTCAGGCTAAGCCGTGTACACAGAGTGTCAGAAAACACAATGCTATATATAGCGTGGCTGAGCGAGGTGCACAGTGGCAGTACACACAATGCTATATAGCCAGGCTAAGCCGTGTACACAGAGTGTCAGAAAACACAATGCTATATATAGCGTGGCTGAGCGAGGTACACAGTGGCAGTAAACAATGCTATATATAGTGTGGCTGAGCGAGCGGTGTACTACTGTTCCCAGCAGCGACACACAATGACTGGGGGGGACCCTGGCTAGCGTGGCTGGAGAGCGAACTACCCTGCCTGCCTACCCAAAGCTAAACCCACAGAGAAATGGCGGAGATATGACGTGGTTCGGGTATTTATTTACCCGAACCACGTGACCGTTCGGCCAATCAGAGCGCGTTCGGGCCCGAACCACGTGACCCGTTCGGCCAATCACAGCGCTAGCCGAACGTTCGGGGAACGTTCGGCCGTGCGCTCTTAGTTCGGCCATGTGGCCGAACTCGAACATCACCCGAACAGGGTGATGTTCTGCAGAACCCGAACAGTGGCGAACACTGTTCGCCCAACACTAGTGTCGAGCCTTGGTTGTGTATTGGCAAATGTTTAGTTATATTGAGATGATGCAACGAAACACTATGGTGCTCCTCCTTGACACCATGATAAGTGGTATAACATTATGCAAAAGAAAAGAGAAAAGAAGCACTCAAACAGTATTATAACAGTTAATACAACAATTCAAGGGTGCAATGCTAATGCACGTACATAGTATGACTAAATAAAGGCTTATCTCTCCACAGTCCATGTCTTCCTGTTGCTGGTATACTGATTGCACTGTGCACAGGTGGACCTAGTAGTCAGCTCCATCTGCTGTGGTGTAGACAATTCGATTTGAGGCTGTGCCGCTTCTTCACTAGGTCATGTGTGCATGGCGCCAATCGGTATACCAGCAACAGGAGGACACAGGTGTTAAAGGACACTGACTGTGGTGAGATAAGCTTTTATTAGCATTAGCATTGCTTCCTTAAATTATATTATAAGTTACAACACTATTGGAGCACTCATTTTTTTCCTTTTGATACCAGTACTTCCCTAAGCAATCTGCATGGCAGCCACTTGGGGAAGCACAACAGATCCCTGCTATCGTTAAGGCCCCTATTGGGGGTTACTTCTCCACTGGTGGTTATGCTGCAACTGCTAGGGTGTTTCCAAATAAAGTTATTTTAGTACCCTATATACTTGCGTATAAGCTTAATTTTTCAGCACACAAAATCTGCTGAAAGTTAACCCCTCGGCTTGTATGCGAGTCAATGGAGCAGAACAAATGTTGGAGCAGGTTTTGTTACTCGTAGTGGTGCGTAAGGATTTTGCAATAGTGATTCTAGATGTTCTTGCCAGCTGGCTCCCTGCTGTGTCCGTGTCCCCATCCCCTGCAACATGGTGTGCAGAGTGCGCTGCTCAAGACTGCCTGTGTCCCCTGGCTTGTGGAGCAGAGCACACCAGCAATGTGTGTCAGCAGTGCAGAGATCAGGGTTTCTTCCTGTGTGGCAATCACAGTGATTGCCACACAGGGATGACGCACCATCTAGTGGCATCTTTGGACACAGCTGTATCAGCCTTGTGGCACATAGGGGGCTATACTGGGAAGGGGGCTTAGACTCGAGTCAATCACTTTTTCCTGGTTTCTGAGGGAAAAGTGGGTATCTCGGCTTATACACAGGTCGGCTTATATGCGAGTATATATGGTATGTTATTTACTCACAAGAATAATTAATATAAGCCAAAACAATTACCACAAAATTCAAGTTATATATTTAAAAAGGGGCATGATAGGGCTCCATCAGATCCTCACTGCATTATGATTTTTTTTTTAAAATAAGCAAATTCACTAGAAAAACTTATGCAGAATGCATGCTGAACCACTAGGGCCCACAGGGTACAGTAGTGCCATGCCAGGCACCCCCCAGTAGTGAAGTTACAGGGTTGGTTTATAGGAATATTATATATTCCTATAATATAGGAATGAACACAAAGATCAAAATTAAACACCCCATTTAGTCAGACAGAAATGTGTCCTAAAATAGAATTGTGGTTAAAAATTAATACTTCCAGTACATGTTTGCAAGGTGTTCCCCACACTTAAGCATGGAAATACCCATAGCAGTCATAACAGCTACTGTGGGGCCCAAAAAATAGAGATATTATGAACATAGAATTTTCCGTTCTCGAGTGGCAAATGCGAACTTCTGCAAATGTTCATGAACAGGCAAATCTGGCGAACCACCATAGATTTCAATGGGAAGAGAGACTGTTTCTGGCCACAAAAGTGATGAAAACTTGCTTCAAAGGGTCTAACACCATGCTAGAGGGGGGTCCATGCCAAAAGTCCCACCAAAAATGACGGAATTGATACAAAGTCGAGTTTTAGCGGGCTGTGGAGTGTCTCACACAAAAATAAAAAAAAAACCACAGGAGACCTATGTGCTAGCCTTCAAAACCAAAAGGGCTGTTTGGGATGCTTAACAAGTGAGGAACAAGAACACAGGCCTAGCTAATGCTTTCCCTACCTATCTGCAGCAAGTCTGACCCTGCTCTCACTAACAGGCAGCAGCCAGCAGAGAATGAATCCAATATGGCCACTGCAACTACTTTTTGATAGGGAGTGGGGGGTTCAGGAGGGGGTGCTAGCTGATTGGCTGTCATGTGCCTGCTGACTGTGAGGTAAGGGGTCAAAGTTTAGCTCAATGATGATGTATAGGGGGCAAATCAAACACGCCAAATGTTCGCTGTTCGCCGCAAATGCGAACAGCAGGTGTTCATAGAATACTGCTTGCCGGCGAAGTTCTAGCTATCTCTACTAAGAAAATGGAAGGCGTAGGGGAGAAGCAATTTGTGCGAAATCTGTTTACCAACATGTTCTTAATTATAGCAGAGGTGGAAAGAGGTGATGTGTGAGATGCATGCAGTAAGGAGAATGTGGAACTTAAAATAAAAGCTGAGATTATAAGGCATTTGTGCTGAATATACTAGAATTTGTCTTGGATTGCACAGTGAAGATTCTTTTCTTCAGGAAGTTACATCACTGATCACATGACCCCGCAGGAAATAAGGTATCACAGTGTAGTTGTGAGCTAGTTAGCACAGCTTTATTGCAGGCTTCTTCCATCCTGTGTGAGGCTTGGTCCCTCCCTGGATCCTGTGTGGGAACAGGGACATTCCCGGTAAAGAAATTGTATGTGTGTTTGGGCCCATGAATGCATATGTGTGTGCAGACTTTTGCACGGCTTGCAAAACCCTTTAAAGGCATTTTATTAGAGCACATTAAATTGACAACGCATTTTGCGGGTGCTTGCCCGCTTCCCCAGGTCAGTGAAAAAAAACGGGTGCCTTGACTGCTATGGCTGTGTAGCAAGCATGAGCGCCTCTACAGAGACATCATTTTGCTTTTCTGAATCTTACACGATTCTGCACAATTGGGCTCCTGGTCTCCTTTTGTCTTTTAGATGAGCCTAAGGTTGCTACAATCACAGGAACCAAAGACACACGCTTGCTTTAAAGACATGTTTGTTACAACAGCGTTGGTGGCTTTAATGTAATGGTATTTTAATGACACGCTTCAAGCTGAGTAGTGGTTTGCTGGCTTAAAGACAATCTGTACTGTGAAAATCGTACATAAATAAACGTACTAGCCTGTTTGTTGTCCTCTCCTAGCCCTCTCTGTGACATTTTCGCTGCTCCTGCTGCTTTCCTGGTGATAAAATCACTGTTTTATTCATTTTTTTTGTAAACAATGAAGATGGCCGCCAAACAGGAAATACATCAACAGAGCAGATGCCCGTTTGCAGAAGCTCCTCTCAAATGTGACTTGATTGCTGTAATGTTACTCCCAGGTGTTGCCTTAGCTGCTTGTCTGAGCTCTGCACTAATCTCTCTGCACTCACAGCTGTATAAAATGTCTCAGCTCCACGAGCCTTACAAAGACGCTGGCTGTGAGCAGAGACATTGCCTGTGACTCCTACACACACTGGAGGGCATGCAAGGGGCGTGCATAACTTCTCCCTATCACAGCAGAGAAAGTGCATTCCTCTTTGTCTCAACAAGGCTTGACAAGAAAAGAAGATTACATCTATTACAGAGACAGTGCAACTAGAAATGGCTGCAGTAATCCAGACCACATTAGAACAGGTATAGGAACTTATAGGATAGAAAAAATAAGGATAAAAATTTTGTTACAGAGTCTCTTAAGGTATTTTTGCGTTTGTGAAATAAATCTTTTTTGTAATCCTGAGACCGACTGGGCACCATTTATCAGTTGTTTATGGACAGATGTTTGTTAGTCTGGACATCATTTCTTACATGGGTTACAAAATGGGATCTTTTTGTATTCATGGCTTGGCCGAATTTCCTCTCCCCCCTTATACCCTTTCACTGGCGTAACATTAGGGGATGCGACCCTTGCCGCCACGGGGGGCCTGGGCCGGGGCCACCCTAGTGCCCACTCAGGGACTTTTGTGGGGCAGGAGGGGTCGCAGCGTAAGAGGAGAGCGTGACATCCCCCCTCCCTCACCTCGGGCTCTCCTCTCAGCGCTTTCCCTTCTGCAATCATTGGTGGCAGCGGGCGGGCAGCGGCGGCAGGCTGAGAACATACCTCCTTCTCGCCGGAGGTCTTTTGATCACTAAGAGCTACATGTTACTTCCTGTTTACACAGGAAGTTACATGAAGCACTTAGAGATCGGAAGACCTCCGGCGAGATATGAAGAAGGATAAACCTCACATAGGGTTCTCTTTTATATGGCAACGTGGCCCCAATAAGAATAGAAGTACAATAAGAATAGAAGTACACAATAGAAACTTGGAGTGTTGCATGCAGAGGTCTCTTACATAACTGGCTTCTGCTCCACTCCTCTCAGCAAACATCCAACCAGGAAGTAGTGTTAGGGCCTATTTGCTCTAGCGAGTACTTCAGGTTGTGGCTTCCTATTAGCGCTAAGGGGAATCGCATGCGTGCTCCGAGAATCTGTTGCATGCATCTGTTCGCGGCTAGTGGAAACCGGCCCTTAAAAGAACAGCATACATCTCGGAAAGCATATCCCAGACCACCCAAACACATACCTCCCAACTTTTTGAGATGAGAAAGAGGGACACTTAAGCCACTCCCCTGCCACACCCCTGATCACGCCCCCATCACAACCCTAGTCACGCATACCATGAAGATTTCATAAGAAAAATGTATTGTTTTATAATTCAAGCCACACTCGTCCTTTCTATCCTGGTTCATTTCCCTTCATATTAACATTTTAAAATGAGTAATATATTAATTTAAAGGATCGAAATAAAGTTTAGAGTCAATAAAACACTTTTTTAGTAGAGAAATATATATATTTACATAGAAAGCGGGACAAAGTCCTGAAAGAGGGACAAATGAGGAGGAATGAAAGACAGAGGGAGAGGGCTCCCAAAGAGGGACTGTCCCTCCAAAAGAGGGACAGTTGGGAGCTATGCCCACACATCCAGAACAGTAAGTGCTTATAACTTTTACAGAGTCTCATCAACCCAACATGCATAGAGCCTGTTTCGGACTTTCCGGTCCGGCTATCTGGGTATTCTGCAATACAAAATACTGTAGATTGGGATTCTAAAATGTTTCACGTTGACAGGCCTCTCTAATAGCGACACCGCTAAGCAGTTGCTGTGCCCTGACATGACATTACTGTTTTGTTGCCTGGTAACACCGCCACGTGTCAAACATGATGAACGCTGCCATTTGGCTTCATGTAATTGCGAATACGTGAATTTCAGAGCGCCATAGAAAATCGGGCGCAGGAACAGTGGCAATTGTAAAAAATTGGTAAAATTACCGATACTCTACTATTTAAAGTGTTACCTTTCATTAGTAAAATATCTGTCAGGGCTTGTTCAGATCTAGAATTTTTTTTTAAGCACCAGTAATTTTTAAAATCGCCCTGAAAGCGCTTGTGCAATGATTCCCTATGAGAGTGTTCACATATGAGCGGTTCACCAAAGCACTGCCTGTACGATTTTCGGGGTGATTTGCCTCAATGGAAGTTATAGAGAAATTGCAAAGAGCTTGAAAAAGCGCTTTGTGTAGCAATTTCCCCAACGTTTTCATGAATAAATACATTGTATTTATTCATATCCGGGTGACGTCAGGAAGTGAAAAAACGTTTTGCTCTGCAAAAGCACTCAGAAAAGCGTTATAAAAAAAAAAAAAAAAAAAAAATTGGTAACGCGCAGGTTAAGCACTGGGAGGCACTAAAGAAAATGCTCACAAAATCGCAAAACGCTGGCGTCCGCCATTGCTATTTATGAGGTGAACAAGGCCTAATTGTTTTTTCCAATATTTTACAATAGCCAAACCTAACCCTACTCTCACACAGAACTGTCCACTACCAATTCCTGACCCTAACACCCCAGTGGTGCCTGACCCTAAATCCCCCCCCCCCCCCCCCGTTGGTGCCTAACCCAAGCCACCCTCCCTGCAGAAATGCCCTTCTTGATGCTCAACCCTAACTTCCCCCCCCCCCCCCCCCCCATCCTACACAAACCTCCTTCCCCACAAGTAACCCGACTGGCCTTCCCTTTCCTGCACAAACTCCCTTCCCAACACATAACCCTAACCACCCCCTGTACAAAACAAACAAACAAAAAAAAAAGCCAAAACCGATAAGTAGTGGGTACCGCCTGGCACCAGGACTTCCCAATTTCCCCTTTGACACCGCCATCAACTGGTGCCCAAATTTGCCCTTTTCTGTCGTTTTGCCGATATTTTTAAATTAAAGTCTATAGCAGTGCATGATTTGTCCAGAAGCCACATGCACCCAATTTGCCTGATAACCTCCATCATAGAAAAGAGGCATAATTCGGAGATGTAGTAAATGTTTTTTGGCACTTTTGCAAAGTGCAGAATGAGGCTACTAAAGTCATACATCATAAAGCATTTGTTTTGATACAGTGGTGACACTTGATAAGTCAGCACCGAAGCACATATAATAGTAGAATGTATTGATAGCAGTGTACTGAGATGTGTAACCGAGGCGCCAAAGTAGTATAAAATGGATTAAAAAAGGGACGTTCTCCTGCAAGAAGACACCAAAAATTGTTGGTTTAAGACAGTAGCATGAGTCAAATAGTAGAGCCAAGCGCCTCTTGCTCTTCTATTTGACTCCTTATTCTACTGCTCCGTTTTAACATCTGATGAAGCAGGATCAAACCTGCGAAATGAGCTGCAAAAAGATTTTTGGAGTATTGTGAATAAAATTGTTATTTATCTGAAACCACCAATTTTTGGTGCCTACTTGGAGGAGGTAAGTCCACCACTACCTCCTCTTTTTAAACAGTTTTTAATCACTTTTATACTACTTTGGCACCTCTGTTAAACATCTCAGTACATTTTCTAGTCCACCCTGGGTGGAGTGGTGTTACCCTATCTTTGCGATCTATAGAGAGCGACTTCTTAAACCTGAGTGGTCAGGTCTAATCTCCCCACCTGCCATTACAGTGGCTGCCTTTGTAGTGACCCTGGTTTGTGAGTATAGTTCTGTTGTTTTTACTCTTATCCTGGTATCACAACTTACTACACTATATTGGGCTCTCATGTCCTTTTCTTTTTGTATTGGTGGCTAGAGCAATCTGCTCTGCACCAGCCACTGCTCTGTCCTAGTTTGTTCATTAATCATTGTGCACGCTAGAAAAAGGTCAATGGCGTAAGTGGCATACTGCACACCTAGATAAGAGCTTATTCATTCTTTCTTGAACATGACCTTTGCACGTAATTCTCTAACAGGATGAGTCCTGTACCGAGCTGGCTTCACATCTGAACATACTTGGCAGCAGACAGGCGGAGATTACACGTGTTTTATAAGTGGTATACAATGCCAGCATACAACATGGCCATCTTCTCTATAAATGAACACCCAAAAGCGATAGCCCTATTGGGTAGATGCCAGTGTGTTCAAATACAAATCGGCTTCTTTAATAATTTTAAATTGCAGCTACAACTGCAGGTTCTATAAACCTCATACTAATAATAAATACAGTATGACTTTGATGAACAGAGGCGCCAGCAGAATAAAAACAATAATTAAAAGTTTTAAAATATGCTGGGGAGGCAGTGGTGGACTTACCTCCGAAAGCAGACTAGACTACTTGTCTGACATAAACACTTTATTTGTACCCCAATAGATGCAATGCATTTCGCAGGACCAAGCCCGCTTCATCAGGCAAAACAGTAGCTCTCAGGTAGCACATATAGCACCAAAACAGTATATGTTTTGTTGGAGAAGTGCGCTCTCTGCGTATCTCTTCAGCTGCTCAGGGGTGTAACAAGGTCCCATCGGGCCCCCCTGCAGAAATACTTTTTGGGGGGCCATTTTGGGGGGCTGTAGGGGTCGCAGCATGAGGGGAAAGCCATGCTGCACTTCGGCAGGGAGGGGGGACAGTCCCCCCTCCTCCCTCACCTGGGGCTCTCCCCTCTGCGCTCCCCTCCAGCATTGAATAGTTTGTGTATGCAGGCGGCGGCAGATATACATACCTTCCGTGCACGCTTCCTGTTTATACAGGAAGTCGCGTCTGACACTAGAGGGAGAAACATCCGTGCTGGAGCGCACGGAAGGTATGTGTATCTGCCGCTGCCCGCCGCCTGCATACACAAACTATTCAATGCTGTAGGGGAGCGCAGAGGGGAGAGCTCTAGGTGAGGGAGGGGGGACCGTCCCCCCTCCCCGCCGAAGTGCAGCATGGCTTTCCCCTCATGCTGCATCCCCTCCAGCCCCCCAAAACGTCCCCAAGCAGACCCCAGGGGGGCCCCGGCCCGGGGGCAGGGGCTGCAGGCCCTATTGTTATGCCAGTGGTTGGAGAGATATGTAGTGGGCGCACTTCCCTTACATCAGACTGGCTCCAACTGACGGAAGTGCGGGGACCCGGTACCGGCGCTGCAGACATCGGGGGACGGCAGCGTGGGAGCGACCAGAGCGTTTGGGGCTGGAGGAAGCCCCAGGTATGTATAAATATTTTGAGAGCTTTTAGTCCATTTAAATCTAATTTTTAACGTTTTTTTCTGTTTCATGGCCTCTTCTGAATGACACATTAATTTAAGTATTCTATAACTAAAATCTATGAACTATTTCACCTTTTTATCTATTTTCTACTTGCCAAAGCCACCTTCTGCCAGAAAGGTGTTTTATGACTGTAATAGTTTATCAGTTAGGGTTACACTGTAGTCTGACCCGGACAGAAACTGTCACTTGCATTCCTAATTTTTAACTCTTTCGAGCAGAAAAGTAAAAAAAAGGAACACAGCATAGTTATTTGTGTGCTAGGCACTGTACATACACATGTCAATCTAATCATGTCACATGTCACTTCGGGTATCCTTTAAAGGTAGGGTTACATGAGGTGATGTGACATGATGAGATAAACGTGTATGTACAGTGCCAAACAATAACTATGCTGTGTTCCTTTTTTTATTTCTCTCCTTGAAAGAGTTAAAAATCATGTATGCAAGTGACAGTTTCTATCCGGGTTGGGACCGGGTCGGAACCTGGTGAGACTATAGCGTAACCCTGATAAGGAATTACAGCCATAAAATGGCTTCTAAAAGCAGGAAACAGATAAAAGGGGTCACTAGTTCATAGATTTTAGCTCTGGCATATTTCAATGAATGTGTCATTAAGCAGAGACAATGAAACACTAAAAACTTAAAAAGCAGATTTAAGTATAAAATATAACTGTGGGACATCTTAAAAAAAAAGTCATTTTTAGGAGCAGAAGGATAGATACAATTGTTTATTTTCACCTCGTGTTTCCTTTAACATATGTATGATGATTATGCTAAAACTATGCAAAATTACGAATGGATTACACAAAATCTACTTAATTTACAAATCATAATTACATGTGGGCGTAATTGCAATAATTTCATAATTGTAATTATCTTATTACGATCATCAGTTGTTTGCGCATTAAATATATGAGGTAATAACTACTCATATCCTCCGTGATATATTTTGAAATATACTGTACCTGTGAGATGTTAAGCGCTGTTTAATAAGGCAATTAGACTCTTTTCTGAATACAGATCAAAATAGCCTCTCCCCTTTTCTTTGGAATGAATAACACTAGTGAACTGCATGAACCTTGTAATACAACATGAATGGTGTGTATGAATGTTGGCAGGGATAAAAGAAAGATTCTGCATCCAGGATTGATCAGTGGAGATCGGATTAAACATTACTTGATGTTATCTCGAGTTTCGAGTCCTAAAAATTTATATGTCCGATGAATATCTCTGGATCATCTTCTTGGCAAGTTTGTTATAAACGAAGGCTCTCTTGAGGACAGAGTCATAAAAAGAATATGCACCAGGACCAACAATGTTCAATTACTCTGCAATTAAACATGTCCCATAACGACCGCCTAACGCTGATAGGCGGCGGCTGCTCGTTTGTGGTTTTATATGGAAACGGCCACACGGAGCAGCAGCGATCAGACCCCCCCAGCAGGGCATCCCCTTAGTGGGGAAAAAAAGGGGAGGGGGGGGGGGGAGTCTGGTCGCCCTGCCTCACTGCTGATCTGTGCTGTGGGCTGGAGAGCTCACGCAGCACGGATCAGCAAACAACAGCCCGGTCCTTAACCTCCTTGGCGGTAACCCCATGTGTGACACAGGGTAAGCCGCCGGAGGGTGCCGCTCAGGCCCTGCTGGGCCGATTTACATAATTAGCACTTTGCTAGCTGCGTGTTTGGTCTGATCGCCGCCGCCCACCGCCTATGCGCCGCTACCCGCCGCGATACAGCCCCCCCGCATACCCCTTGCGCAGCCTGGCCAATCGCGGACAGACTGCGCTATGGGGTGGATCGGGATTCCCTGTGTCGTCACGACATCAGCGACGTCACTCCGTTTGTCGCCATGGCGACGGGGGAAGCCCTCAAGGAAATCCCGTTCAGAACGGTGGGTACGGGGGGGGGGGGGGGGACGCCGCAGGGAGGGGGGGGGAAGCATGTAGCTAGCACTAGGCTAGCTACATTCTAAAAAAAAAATAATCAATTGAAAAAAACCTCCCGCGGCCGCGCAGCCGCACTTATCATACCGCCAGGGAGGTTAAGTGGTTAAGAGCCCTTTTCCACTGGCAGCATTCTGATCTGTTGTTGTTGTTACCTGTTGCTTGGCAGCTGCATTAGTGTCTGAATTACCCCAGAAACAAGCAAGCATAATCTTATAAGATCTGACACTAATGTCAGAAACACCTGATCTGCTGCATGCTTGTTCAGGGTCTATGGCTAAAAGTATTAGAGGCAGAGGATCAGCAGGATAGCCAGGCAACTGGAATTGTTTAAAAGGAAAAAAATATGGCAGCCTCCATATCCCTCTCATGTCAGTTTAGTTGTCCTTTAAGGTTACGTTCACACTGTGGTGTTGCTATGCGTTGAATTGGACACTATAATTGTATTGTTAATGCAATGCAATTACTGTATATTATAATAGTTATGTTCACAGTGATGTATTAGCAGTGTGGTGCAATGGATCTGCTGCCGTAATTTGATGCAAGCACAACATACATGTTAACAGTTTCAGTGAAGCATGCTTTGTATGTACTGTATGCTTCACTCATTATATGTGTTGCATTGTATAATGTGCAATACAACTTCTCCCATCCATTACATTACGATCCTGCTTTTGTAGGATGTGCAACGCAATGCCATAGCTAATAACTTCAGTCATTATTATGTAACAAAAACATATGCCCATCAAATCAATGAATGTGGATTATTAATGCTATCAGATACTGGCGTTTTATCTCAGAGTCAGCTGTACAGTGGAGGTGGCTTCATGCCATGCCAGCCAACCCATACATAGTTGTGTGTGCCCTGAACTAACCCTGTTTACATGGATAATGGGCTATAAATACCTGAGATTATGAACCCCAATTTGGCCTAATTCCTATCTCTATTGAAAACAAAACTCCACTGTTGCTGAGAAGGTGGTGTGTTTTGCGTTAAACTCCACACCTTGCAGGGAAATGTCAACCTCTAGTTTCTCTTGCTTAACCTCTTGAGGACTGCAGGGCTAAACGAAAGCAGGAAATTTGGGCGCATGAGGCAGGTGGACAAAAAGGGCGCCGCCATTCACTACCATAATAAATATCGTTTAATGGGCGCCCAACAGGAAAAAAGGGCGCCGGAGAAAAATAACGTTTTAAAAGCGGCGCCCGGAGACTTTTAATGTTTTAGAACTGCTTCTCATGATTACACATTTAATGATTTATAATTTTTTAAACATTATTTTTAAACGAAAAACCGTACAAATTTTTTTTAAAACATTATTTTTAAACGAAAAACAGCACAATATTTTTTTTTTAAAACGTTATTAATGCTTATCACAGGGGGTAATATTAATATTTATAATATTAATGTATTCGTGATTTTAAGGCTATTTTAAGGCTATTTATTCTATTACAAATATATAAATTATTTTATTCATGTTATTGTTATTTGTAGAGAAGTATTTTAACCACTTCACCACTGAGGGGTTTTACCCCCTGACCACCAGAGCAATTTTCACCTTTCAGCGCTCCTTCCATTCATTCGTCTATAACTTTATCATTACTTATCGCAATGAAATGAACTATATCTTGTTTTTTCCGCCACCAATTAGGCTTTCTTTAGGTGGGACATTATGCCAAGAATTATTTTTTTCTAAATGTGTTTTAATGGGAAAATAGGAAAAATGTGGGGAAAAAAAAATTATTTTTCAGTTTTCGGCCATTATAGTTTTTAAATAATGCATGCTACTGTAATTAAAACCCATGAAATTTATGTGCCCTTTTGTCCCGGTTATAAAACCGTTTAAATTATGTCCCTATCACAATGTTTGGCGCCAATATTTCATTTGGAAATAAAGGTGCATTTTTTTCAGTTTTGCGTCCATCCCTAATTACAAGCCCATAGTTTATAAAGTAACAGTGTTATACCCTCTTGACTTAAATATTTAAAAAGTTCAGTCCCTAAGGTAACTAATTATGTATTTTTTTTAATTGTAAATTTTTGAATTTTTTTTTAATTACAAAAAAAAAAAAAATGGGGAGTGTGGGAGGTAATGAGTTAATTTTGTGTGTAAAAGTCATTTATTTGTATGTGAAAAATGTGTAGGGTGTAGTTTACTATTTGGCCACAAGATGGCCACAGTAACTTTTTGCTTTATTGCGACCTCCAAGCCTCCTTCCGGAAGCTTGGAGGAAGAATAAGGAGGCTGGACACGTGAGTTTCTTCTCACAATGATCGCGCTGCCCATAGGAGAGCAGCGGGTCATTGTGGGGCTTAGATCAACGAACGGGAATGGATTTTCCCGTTCATTGATCTCCGGGCGAGCGGGCGGCGGCGGTTTTACTAGCGGCGGGCGGCGTGTTTACGAGCGGGAGCGCGGACAGCGTCGGGAACGCGGAAAGTACGTGTTTCTCCGTCCCTGGTTTTTAAAGGATGGAAAAAGGGGCGGAGAAATACGTACGCGCGGGGGTAAAGTGGTTAAGGATTAAATATATTATTGTTTATATGTGTTTAGGGTGTTTGTGCTGTGGGGATGGTTAGGTTTAGGCATTACCAGGGGGTTTTAGGGGTTTGGGATAGGTACAGGGAGGGTTAGGTATAGTTACAGTATAATATACGCAACCAGGGGGTGCTTAGGTTTAGGCACCTCCAGGGGGGTCTTAGGGTTAGGCACCCCCAGGGGGGTCTTAGGGTTAGGCACCCCCAGGGGGGTCTTAGGTTTAGGCATCACCAGGAGGGTCTTAGGTTTAGGCACCACCAGGAGGGTCTTGGGTTTAGGCACCACCAGGGGGGTCTTAGGTTTAGGCATCACCAGGAGGGTCTTGGGTTTAGGCACCACCAGGGGGGTCTTAGGTTTAGGCACCACCAGGGGGGGGGGTCTTAGGTTTAGGCACCACCAGGGGGGGGGTCTTAGGTTTAGGCACCACCAGGGGGGGTCTTAGGTTTAGGCACCACCAGGGGGGTCTTATGTTTAGGCACCACCAGGGGGTCTAGGGGTTAGGGGTAGGTACAGGGAGGGTTCTGTATGAGAGTAGGGTTAGGTATAGCTTTAGTAACATTCTTATTAATGTTTTATAAAACGTTATTATAAATTTAACTTTTTAAACAGGGAAGATTAACGTTTTTACAATTGCCGATTTCATACACATTATTTAATGATTTATAACTTTATAAAACATTATTTTTAAACGAAATATAGCACAATTTTTTTTAAACGTTATTCATGCTTATCATTTAAAACCCTGCGCCCTTTTTTCCCGGCGCCTTTTTTTAACGTACGCGGGCTAAACCCCCCTAGTGACCAGGCCATTTTTAGTATAATAGCCCACTGCAGCTTTAAGGCCAAGCTGCAGGGCCGCACACCACATCACACAAGTGATCCCCCCCCCCTTTTCTCCCCACCAAGAGAGAAAAGGGCGCAGGGTTTTAAATGTTCCCTCCCTCCCCCCTCCCTCCCCACAGCCAGCCAATTATGGCAATCGGCTGTCATAGGCTTCTGCCTATGAGAGCTGATCGCTCTCTTGTCCCCCAGGGGGACAGCCATGTGACAGGCTGTCCCCAGTACAGCGCTGCTGCCGATCGCAGCGCTGTACATAGAAATAGACGGCAATCATGCTGTCTATTAGTCTCCCGAGCGGCAATAGCCGCTCGGAGACTGAAGGCGGGGCGGAGCTCCGCCCCCCAAGCAGGAGATGCACGCACAGCCTGATCTCCTGCAAAACAGAGCCCCAGGACTTTACGCCAATTGGCGTTAGGCGGTCCTGGGGCTGCCGCCGCGGCCACGCCCATCGGTGTGACGCGGTCGGCAAAAGGTTAAAGCGGACCCAAACCAAACATTTTTTTAATTCAAAATATTTAGTTGCACCACTTTGACACATATAAAGATAAATAAACACTCCTTCAAGCCTATGAGCATTTCAGTGCATACTTTTCACCCTTCTCTTTCCATAACTAGGGTTATACAGGTGGCAGCCATTACTTCTGAGCTTAGTAGGAGGTTTTAGATCATGGGTGTGTTTGTCATCAGCTACCCTCCCTCACAGGGGCGTCGTCTATGTGAAATCTCACACAAGCTGAGATCACCTCCCCTGTGACATCGTCAGTAGCGGCCTGTGTTTTGTTTTTTTATCTCCTCCACCAGTCTGCCGAATTCTGTCCCGGCAATATGAAAGGAAGGGAGGGTTTCCTCCAATAAATGTAAAATATTTTATATTTCTCATCATGCAGCTGAAAAAAGGCTGCTATTTATTATTATAAGTTAGAAAATAGGTTTTATTTCTGAAATCCTGTATTTTTAGTTTGGGTCCACTTTAAGGGGAACCTGAAGTGGGAGGTATAGAAAGGCTGACATATTTATTTAATTTTAAACAAGATTTGTCCCGCTGATCCTCTGCCTCTACTTAGCCATAGACCCTGAACAAGCATGGAGCTCAGATGTTTCTGACAACAATCTGACAAGATTAACTATGTAGCGAGGCAGACTTGATCGCTAGTGAATGTATGGGGCCTCTGGTGGTTACCAAAGTCATGTAGACACTAGAGTTGAGCTGAAATTTTCGTAATTTCGCATTACTATAATTACGCATGCGAAATTTGTGATTACGATGCGAAATTAGCGTAGCGAAATTGCCATTAAAATCGTAATTGAAAATACCGTAAGCGTAATTTTCAACACGAAATTTCGCGTTTCGTTCATGCCGTAATTTCGCATTAAACGCTACCGTAATTTCGCGTTAAACCGTAACGCTCCGTATAATATAAAAAAGCCGCCGACTTTAAGGGTTAATAGCAAAGCCCCCTTAAATGCTAAGAGCCTCAAATTTGGAGAATATATTAAGGAGATCAGGAGGAATAAGAGGAAAAATTTTTTTTTCAAAAAGACCTTATAGTTTTTGAGAAAATCGATGTTAAAGTTTCAAAGTAAAAATGTATACATTTAAAAACCCGCCGACTTTAACGGTTAATAGCAAAGCCTGCTTAAAGTTTAGGAACACCAAATTCCTAGGGTATATTAAGGGGATCAGTGGGAATAAGAGGAAAACATTTTTTTTCAAAAAGACCTTATAGTTTTTGAGAAAATCGATTTTTAAGTTTCAAGGGCGAAAATGTCTTTTAAATGCGGAAAATGTCAGTTTTTTTTGCCCAGGTAACAATAGTGTATTATTTTCATAGATTCCCCCAAGTGGGAAGAGTTTTACTTACTTCGTTCTGAGTGTGGGAAATATAAAAAAAAAACGACGTGGGGTCCCCCCTCCCAGACCTCTTTAACCCCTTGTCCCCCATGCAGGCTGGGATAGCCAGAATGCGGAGCACCGGCCGCGTGGGGCTCCGCACCCTGACTATACCAGCCCGCATGGTCCATGGATTGGGGGGTCTCGGAAGGGGAGGGGCAGCCAAGCTTTCCCCTCCCCCTCCGAGCCCTTGTCCAATCCAAGGACAAGGGGCTCTTCTCCACCTCCGATGGGCGGTGGAGGTGGAGGCCGCGATTTCCTGGGTGGGGGGTTCATGGTGGAATCTGGGAGTCCCCTTTAAAAAGGGGTCCCCCAGATGCCCACCCCCCTCCCAGGAGAAATGAGTATAGAGGTACTTGTAGTACCCCTTACCCATTTCCTTTAAGAGTTAAAAGTAAATAAACACACAAACACATAGAAAAAGTATTTTAATTGAACAAAAAACATAACCACGCAAAAAGTCCTTTAATATTCTTAATTAACCATTAATACTTACCTGTCCCTTTAAATAAATGATCCCACGCAATATCCTCGGAAATGTTCTATCAGTTACAATGTAACAAAGTTATTACAATATAACAACTTTGTTACATTGTAACTACGCCGCACCCGACGTCACTCACCGCCGCCGCCGCCGCCGCGTCTGCGCTGCAGGACCCGACAGAGCTCTGAGCTATAGCTCAGAGCTCTCGAAAGCATCTTTGTATTTGGGCTCCAAGGAGCCCCGTTGGTCCTTAGCAGACCAATGGGGTTCCTTCTGATTTGAAGGAACCCCATTGGTCTGCTAAGGACCAATGGGGCTCCTTGGAGCCCAAATACAAAGATGCTTCTCAGAGCTCTGAGCTATATAGCTCAGAGCTCTGTCGGGTCCGTGCAGGACGCTAAGTCCCCGCCGGCTCCGCTGCCCTCCCCGCCTCTCCCACATGTCACCCACATGTCACCCACATGTGGGTGACATGTGGGTGACAGATGTGGGCGGGGTGGACAGCGGGAGCTGCGGGGACTTAGCGTCCTGCACGGACGCCTATGCGGCGGCTGAGCGGCGAGTGGCGTCGGGTGCGGCGTAGTTACAATGTAACAAAGTTGTTACATAATAACTTTGTTACATTGTAACTGATAGAACATTTCCGAGGATATTGCGTGGGATCATTTATTTAAAGGGACAGGTAAGTATTAATGGTTAATTAAGAATATTAAAGGACTTTTTTCGTGGTTATGTTTTTTGTTCAATTAAAATACTTTTTCTATGTGTTTGTGTGTTTATTTACTTTTAACTCTTAAAGGAAATGGGTAAGGGGTACTACAAGTACCTCTATACTCATTTCTCCTGGGAGGGGGGTGGGCATCTGGGGGACCCCTTTTTAAAGGGGACTCCCAGATTCCACCATGAACCCCCCACCCAGGAAATCGCAGCCTCCACCTCCACCGCCCATCGGAGGTGGAGAGGAGCCCCTTGTCCTTGGATTGAACAAGGGCTCGGAGGGGGAGGGGAAAGCTTGGCTGCCCCTCCCCTTCCGAGACCCCCCAATCCATGGACCATGCGGGCTGGTATAGTCAGGGTGCGGAGCCCCACGCGGCCGGTGCTCCGCATTCTGGCTATCCCAGCCTGCATGGGGGACAAGGGGTTAAAGAGGTCTGGGAGGGGGGACCCCACGTCGTTTTTTTTTTATATTTCCCACACTCAGAACGAAGTAAGTAAAACTCTTCCCACTTGGGGGAATCTATGAAAATAATACACTATTGTTACCTGGGCAAAAAAAACTGACATTTTCCGCATTTAAAAGACATTTTCGCCCTTGAAACTTAAAAATCGATTTTCTCAAAAACTATAAGGTCTTTTTGAAAAAAAATGTTTTCCTCTTATTCCCACTGATCCCCTTAATATACCCTGGGAATTTGGTGTTCCTAAACTTTAAGCAGGCTTTGCTATTAACCGTTAAAGTCGGCGGGTTTTTAAATGTTAACATTTTTCCTTTGAAACTTTAACATCGATTTTCTCAAAAACTATAAGGTCTTTTTGAAAAAAAAAATTTTCCTCTTATTCCTCCTGATCTCCTTAATATATTCTCCAAATTTGAGGCTCTTAGCATTTAAGGGGGCTTTGCTATTAACCCTTAAAGTCGGCGGCTTTTTTATATTATACGGAGCGTTACGGTTTAACGCGAAATTATGGTAGCGTTTAATGCGAAATTACGGCATGATACGACTGTAATGCGAAAATTACGCGAAAATTACGCTTACGCGAAATTTCGCGAAATCCTTCTTCATTACGATTATGTACTTACGGCCATAATCGTAATTACACTAATTACGCGAAATTTCGCAAAATCGTAATTAGGTCATTACGCTCATCTCTAGTAGACACCAGTAACAATGCAATATACCATATTTTTCAGACTATAAAACTCACTTTTTCTCCCCCAGAAGTGCAGGGAGTCCCTGACTACCGATCGCCCGCCCCCAACCTGCCGCATGTTGGGGGATTTCCTCCACTCCCGGTGTCCTGTGTGTCCACCTCTGTCCTGCATACTGTCCTGGGTTTCCCCCTTTGTGTCCACCTCTGTTCCACTTAAAAGGACTCAGTGAGCGAATGAGAGGAAAAGCCAATGTTCGCTGCAGGCACCTTCGGGTTAGGTGAGTGATATAAGCGGCTACTTATTACAGCACAGCAAGGGTACACAGAGGCAACACAAAGCGTGACATACAGGACACTGGTGGGCAGGAGTAGAGATGGCCCGAACCTCAGATTTTAGGTTCGCGAACTTCCGCAAAAGGTTTGGGTCGCGCAAACTTTCGCGAATCGCAATAGACTTCAATGGGGAAGCGAACTTTGAAAACTAGAAACACTTATGCTGGCCACAAAAGTGATGGAAAAGATGTTTCAAGGGGTCTAACACCTAGAGGGGGGCATGGCGGAGTGGGATAGACGCCAAAAGTCCCGGGGAAAAACTGGATTTGACGCAAAACAGCGTTTTAAGGGCATAAATCACATTGAATACTAAATTGTAGGCCTAAAGTGCATTCAAACATCTTGCATGTGTATACATCAATCAGGGAGTGTAATTAGAGTTTTGCTTCACACTGACGCACCAAACTCACTGTGTAACGCACCGCAAACAGCTGTTTGTGTAGTGACGGCCGTGCTGGACTGGTGCGCACCATGGCGGTTTTCAAGCCCATATGGTCGCCGGGCTGAGGTAGCTGAATGACAGAACAGTGAGGGCCCGTTTCCACTTGTGCGGTGGGAATCGCCACGGAAAAAATTTGCATGCGGATGCAAATTTCGCATGCGGTTGTATGCAAATGTTCATGCGAATTCGCATACGATTTCCCATGGATGACTATGTATGCGAATTTAACCATGGCAGTGCCTGTGTGCTTTTCCATTGTTTCTATGCAAAATCGCATGCGAATTTGCATGAAAATTCACATACCAAAACCGCATGCAAATTTCCTATTAAATACATTGTATGCGAATCGCATAGCGGTATGCAAATTCTGATGGCTCTGCCGTGCAGATTTTTTCTGCACAGAGAATCGCTCGGAAATCCTGACAAGTGGAAACAGTACCATCCACTTGTATTGTCTATGCGAATCTGCATGCAGGAAACGCATGCAGATTCGCTCTAGTGGAAACGGGCCCAAAAACATTAGTTGTACGTTTAAAAAAAAAAAAACGTCATTCCGCTCTGCTTTGCAGTCGTTAATCGTCTCGATTTTGGTATCATTCATTACATTCCTAAGACCCCCCCCCTCCTCCAGTGCTGCCTAATCCTGAGACCCCCTTCCCAGTGGTGCCTAACCTTAAGACCCTCCCCGCTGGTACCTTACCTGACCTTCACTCCCCCCACCCCCCGAAGCTTTCCTCCTCCCTTTATCGCAAAGCCGCAATATGCTGCAATCATGGCAAATTTCAGCGCCTGGGGGCACCCGGTTAGCGGTAGTGATTTGAGATAATCCCGGGCAATGGGACTTGCTGAAATGCAAATAGCGGCATTACATTGTGGAAATGTTTGTGGAAATGCAAATAGCAGCATTACATTTTGGAATAGCGGCATTGCGAAAAATGTTTGCGAAATGCAAATGGTGGCATTGTAGAATAGTGGCATTGCATGGTGTAAATGCAATGCAGCTATTTTGTGTTTCTGCAAGCCCCAGCTCCGATATTTTCAATCACTACCGCTAATCGGCCACCTCCAGGTGCTTTACCTTAATTGCTGCATATCGCGGCCATTATAAAAGCTGGAAGCATCCGTTAGCAGCTGCCGTTGTGCTCCCAATTTTCCTTTCTTTGCGCTATTCACAGCTGGTAGAATAGGTGTATGTGCCCTTTTTTCCTGCTAAGGGTTGACCAGGCTACAGTTCTGAATGTCAGGTTATAACACAGAAGTCCTGACATACATTGTCCACCATTCATTGCAAGAGGAGTAGTATGACTCCCAAACCTCTCAGCCAGGTTAATACCCCTCTTTCACTGCACAGATAGTTCCTACCGTGAGGTGCAGGGGCCAGTCCCTGATAACTGACACTCAGCAGGTGCAGAACTTGCAGTCCAGCAGTTCTGAGGCGATAGACAGATTCACAATCTTTGTAATCCAGCTGAAATGGCCCTCTTGAAATCCACACGGCTTGTACAATCCGGATTCCACCAACCTTACAGGTTCTCCCAATTCTGATCTGGCAGCTGTATTCCTCCACCACCGCTGAGGGCTGGTGCACACCAAAACCCGCTAGCAGATCCGCAAAACGCTAGCAGATTTTTAAACGCTTTTTTTTATTTTTATGAGGCGTTTTGTTAGCGTTTTGAGGATTGCTGCTGCGGTTTTCAGTATAGTAGATTTCATATATTGTTACAGTAAAGCTGTTACTGAACAGCTTCTGTAACAAAAACGCCTGCAAAACCGCTCTGAACAGGCGTTTTTCAGAGCGGTTTGCGTTTTTCCTATACTTAACATTGGGGCAGAAACGCATCCGAAATCCAAAAAATGCCTCACCCAGGCATTTTTCGTTTCTGCAAAACGCCTGCCGTTCTGGTGTGCACCACCCCATTGAGATACATTGACCAAGCAGATCCGCAGCCGCAAGCGGATCTGAAAACGCGGAAAAAGCCGCTCGGTGTGCACCAGCCCTCAGTGTGTAGAAATCTCTGTGGGCCAGTCTTATGGATTTAGGCCTGAAAATCAGTTCCAGTAATTCCAGAACTCTCTGAGAGGCTGAAGACACACCAGCCACTTCTCAGCTCCCAGAAGCCTCTGCTCTCTCCACCCTCTCTTCCAGAATTATCTGCAGTCTTAAAAGAACGATGCCCTCTAAAGGCAGTAGCACATAGCATAACAATAACAGCATTATGGTGTAAGGGCCGGTTCACACTTGCTTAAAAAAGGTACCCGTTCGGGACGTTTTTTAACCACTTAATGACAAGCTGACTTATAAACACGTCCTGCTAGAGCCTCTTATTGGTCAAACAGTGCTGCTGCCGCTGTGCGCATGCATGTGTGCGCTCCCGCACATGCATTCCCGTGCACATGCATGTGAAAATAGTGAAAAAAACCACACCATAGAAAAAATACATGGTACTTATCCATTAGCTGGGCGCATCCGGCAGGTGGCGACAAAACTCCACCAGAGTTACATCTTTCCCTACTATCCATGTCGGCCTGGAGGGGGAATAGTAATTAGCGCCACCTGCCGGATGCGCCCGGCCAACGGATAAGTACCAAATACACCTTTATTTCCAGATAATATATTATCGCCATATTTTGCACTAGGGACCTAATTAAAATCTTGTGATAACCAGGACAAATTTTCTGATAAAATGTGTGGGTTTTATGTACAGTAGCAGTGTTTATATTAAAACTACTAGCTGATTGCCCGGCGTTGCCCGGGTATGTATTTGGCTGGTGTTGGCTCTGCATACTTTTTCTAACCCTAACACACAATTACTCACTGACCAAGTTTGTGAGCTTTGCGGTCTTTGGTATCAATAATTTGCATTGAAATGAAAAAATCTGATTGGCTGTTTGTGGCTCCACATCGCATTCACCCAGTGACCAACTGTGTCAAGTTTGAGAGCCCACTTTTCCTGGATTTGTAACCTCGGTCACCAAGTGACCACCTGTGCCAAGTGTGGGGACTCTGGCTTGATTACTGTGAGAATGGCAGCCTTTTACATTTTTTCCATTGACTTGAATGGGTGAAATCTGATTTGCTGTTTGTAGTTCCGCCCAGGTGTGCAGGGGGGGGCGCGAGACCCCCAGAACCTATCATCCCAGGTAGGAAGGGATCTGTGTACCAAGTTTCGTTCAAATCGGTGAAGCCGTTTTCGAGTGATCGCAACGCACGCACGCACGCACGTGCACACACACACACACAGTGTATTTTTTCCTTGTTTTTCCCTTTAAAATGCATAGAAAATAAAGTAATTACTGAAAACAAATATCAACCCCAAAAAGCCTAATTGGTGGTGAAATAAACAAGATATAGATCATTTCATTGTGATTAGTAGTGATTAAGCTATTGGCTAATGAAATGGATGAGCACTGAAAGGTGAAAATCACTCTTGTCCGTTAGGGGTAAAAAACCCTTTGTGGTGAAGTGGTTAAGCTCCACTTAAACGCAGGAAGCGCGGATCCTATGTTAAAAATAGGATCCACTTCCACTTGTTAAAAAACATGGATCCTACATGGATCTGTGTGCCTCGGAACGTGACTTGGCACATTTTCCCAGATCGAACAGGAAAATGTTTCCAACAAAAGCCCATTAGAATGGACACTGTCCGTTCTCACTAAGTTAGTTGCCGCATCCACGTCGCCCGTTTTGATCATCGTCGTGATGTGATAAGTTTCCCGCCACCCATCACCGCCACTCGATCCTTTCTTTTAGGGCCTGAGCCCACTAACGCAGTTGTACGCAGTTGTGTCCGCTTTTCAGCATCTGTAACATTGATGTGTTTCTGAAAAGCGGACACAACTGCGCACAACTGCGTTAGTGGGCTCAGGCCCTTAGGCCAATGAAAATTCTCCCTGTTGCTAGGAAGAATCAATGTGCTGCAGCCTATGGAGAGCCCCATGCTTCTGCGAGCCTTCAGGTTGTTTAGAAGGGACCATGCGGTGGCGGCGATGTGGACAGGTGGATGTGATTTACGCAGGAGCGGCTGGGCAGACATGCAAAAGTGAATAGATCAGGTGTGGACGTGGAGAGGACGGGTTTAATTGTTGCATGGAGATGCAAAACGGACGGAACGCATCCGTCTCACGGATGTGCTTACCATTTCCATTCTGCATCTGCTCGAGTGTGAAACGCCCCTTACAGCTAAATGCTTGTTTCAGGTGTGTGATTCAGACACTACTGCAGTCAAGGAGATCAGCAAGACTGCCAGGCAAATGGTATTGATTAAGGCTGCTTACACACCAAGACGTTACAGGCGCACGTTAGTGCGCCTGTAACGCTCCCCCAACGCACAGCAATGTAACACAAGTGGGCTGTTCACACAGCCCACGTTGCGTTACATGTAACGCTGCACGTTCTGTGCAAAGTGCAGCATGCTACGGCGTTGGAGCGGCTATAGCCGCGTTAGACTGTTTGCACATGCGCAGTGGGGGGCGGAGAGGAGGCGGGGAGAGCCAGCTACAGTAGCCGCGCACATGGCTACTTAATATTCACTGCACTGGCGGGCGCTGATTGGCCGGCGGGACCACGTGATGCGGAGTGTCTCGCTCCGCATCACGTGGTCCCGCTGGCCAATCAGCACCACTCTGGGAGACATTATAGGAATCGAGCCGCCTAACGCGGCTCACTCTACCGTCGGCTCTTGCAGCACCATACGTTGTGTTAGGTGCACGTTATGCGACCTTAACGTGGCACCTAATGCAACGTCTTGGTGTGCAAGAAGCCTAAAAGGAAATAAATACCATATGTTAGTCTCCATATGTCTCTCACTTCAGTTTCCCTTTAAAGGACAACTGAAGTGAGAAGAATAGGGAGGCTGCCATATTTATTTCCCTGCTGATCAGTTTGGCTGCAGTAGTGTCTGAACAACACCAAGAAACAAGCATGCAGCTAATCCTGTCAGATCTGACAATAATGTCAGAAACACTGGATCTGCTGCATGCTTGTTCAGGGTGTATGGCTAAATGTATTAGAGACAGAGGATCAGCAGGACAGGCAGGCAACTGGTATTGCTTAAAAGGAAATAAATATGGCAGCCTCCCTATCCCTCTTAGTTGTCCTTCAAACGTAAGGTTATGTTACTGTCAACCTTGGTTTGTGAGTACCCTTCTTAATCTATTGGTGTTCCACCACAGACCTGACTGCTACCACACTATACATTGGGCTCTATTCACAATCATTTTCCGCATGCAAAATGCACCTACGGTAAATTCTGGACTGAAATGAGAGCATCTTGACATTCACAAAATTGCACGCATGAGCATTTATCGCATGTGTAAAATTTTACACATTAATTATCTGCAGGCGTAAAAAATGCGGTAAAAGTCCGCAAAAGTCGGTCGTTCCTGCAAAAAATCAAAATTCACAAAAAAAGGGGCTCCTTATTTCTGACTTAAAGGGAACCTTAACTGAACGGGGGGTAAAGAGTTTCACTTACCTGGGGCTATTACCAGCTCCCTGCAGCAGTCCTGTGCCCTCGGAGCCGCTCTGGAATCCTCCGGTCCCCCGCTGTCACTTAGTTTTGTTTTTGACGACTCACAAGTCGGCCGGCCGCCATGCGTATTATTGGACGCATTCCCTACTGCAATTAGCGATGTTGCGGACCACAACGCGCATGCGGAATGCGGCAACGCATATTTTTCTACGCGTTGCAGTCCGCAACAGCGCTAACTGCAGTAGGGAATGCGTGGCCGGCCAACTGGTGAGTCGTCAAAAACGAAACTAAGTGACAGCGGGGGGGGGACTGGAGGATTCCAGAGCGGCTCCGAGGGCACAGGACTGCTGCAGGGGGCTAGTAATAGCCCCAGGTAAGTGAAACTCTTTACCCCTCCCCCCCCCCCCCGTTCAGTTAAAGAGACTCCGTAACAAAAATTGCATCCTGTTTTTTATCATCCTACAAGTTCAAAAAGCTATTCTACTGTGTTCTGGCTTACTGCAGCACTTTATACTATCACTGTCTCTGTAATAAATCAGTGTATCTTTCCCTTGTCAGACTTGTCAGCCTGTGTCTGGAAGGCTGCCAAGTTCTTCAGTGTTGTGGTTCTGCTATGAACTCCCCCTTCCAGGTCCCTCTATGCACACTGCCTGTGTGTTATTTAGGATTAGAGCAGCTTCTCTCTTCTCTCTTATCTTTTACAAGCTGGATAAATCATCCTCTGAGCTGGCTGGGCTTTCACATAGTGAAGAATTACAGACAAGGGCAAAGCTGTTTGCAGGAGAAAAAAGAGCAGCCTGAAACTTCAGTGCATGAGAACAGGGGGAAAGAAACACACAAATGATATCTTGAGATTCAAAAGGAAGGGTGTATACAGCCTGCTTGTGTATGGATGTATTTTCTATGTGTGGACATACTGTACATCAACCTACTTCCTGTTTTGGTGGCCATTTTGTTTGTTTATAAACAAACTTTTTAAAACTGTTTTTAACCACTTTTAATGCGGCGAGGAGCGGCAAAATTGTGTCAGAGGGTAATAGGAGATGTCCCCTAACGCACTGGTATGTTTACTTTTGTGTGATTTTAACAATACAGATTCTCTTTAAGGTTCCCTTTAACTACTGATTTTTTATCACCTTCTAGTACTTGGTGATGTATTTCGCTTCCCATTGACTTAAATGGAGTCTGGAGCCCTGAGTGCTGTGTTTGCTGGACTTTATTTTTTTTTTTTTTTGGACAAGTTTTTTATGCCACTTTTTTACCGCATGTAATATAGTGGTAAAAAATCTCTTACCGCATGTGTGATTGTGAATAGAGCCCTTTGGGCTATATTCATAAAAAATTTGTTGCGAAAAAACTCCTGGAGGGAAAATACCGCAGCGGTATTTTAGACTTCTGGGTGGTCATTCATAAAAATGTTGGCAGCTGTGATGCAAGTGCGGAGATCTCCCGCTGAAGGCTGGCGGTAAGCTGTCGGAAGGCATGCGGAAACACTTACACCGGCAGAGTCCCTCCGTGCACTGCTCTCTCTGGGAGGTCTGTCCCATTCACTTGTAAGTAATCCGCAAAATCAGAGGAAGCGGTATTTCCCGTCCACATACCGCTTCCTCTAAACTTTATGAATGGCCATTTTGTTACTTAAACACTGGAGAAGGCGGAAATTTCTCGCTCTGCTGGGGGATTGTAGATTTTCATGCGGGAACAGCTTTTATGAATGCCCACTTTGCTAAATGGACGGGAAAATCCGCTGTTTTGAGCGGAAAACTTGCGGTAACTGTAAGATATGAGCTATACAGGTCTCAAAGCTTTTGTTTGTTTGAGTAGCCATTTTCCATCCACACAGGTAAACAATAGTCTGGGTGCTGGATTCTTCTTTCACAAGCAACAGTTAAACAAAAGCCCTAGAGACAAAAGACTCACTTCCTGTTTAACTGACCTTAGGCGGAGCTAAAGTTCAAATCTGCATCCTTTCAGCCAATCACACTGAGCCTTCTCACAGGGAAGTGATGCATGGTGAGGGGGTGGAGTCAAGGGGTATATTGTTTTTGAGCATGCTGTTTTCTACTCTCTGTGTGCTGTGGTCTGCGGTGAGAACTGTTTCTCTTGGCTTGGGTAAGATAAGATCATGTAATGGTTCTGGGTAATATGGGTTGTATTTGTAGGACCTGTATTAATGTATACATTGTGTGCATTGGTTTCTAAGCTTTATGCTTTATACTGTTGAATTTCACTGTACTTGTTGCTTACTGTAATACATCAATGTCTGTGCCTGTATCACAAATATCACATGCAATATAAACTTGATGAGATGCATTTCCACCAATTTGAGTGTTGCGTGGTGTCTGTACCCCTTAGCTAGACAGAGATGCTGTTCCATAGACTTGAGTGTTGTGGTTCTGTCTCTTAGCTGGCGAGAGATTATTCACTTAGAGGGGGGGAATTTTACCTGGGTTGCAGATCTGGGATCTGCTAAATTATCTTGTAGCTGCCTCCAATGAAATTGAGCTATCAGTAACCTTTTATGAATAGAGCCCTTTGTCTCTTTACTCTCATTGGGCTCTATTCATAAAACTTTACCGCAAGCTTTCCACTCAAAACAGCTGACTTTCCCGACCATTTAGCAAAGTGTCCATTTATAAAGGCTGTTTTCGCATGAAAATCTGACATTCCTGAGCAGTGCAGGTAAATTACCGCCTTGTGCGGAGATTATCACAGCACATGTCACTGAAGGTTAATTCATAAAGATTAGAGCAGGCGGAATGTGAGTGGAGAAACCCGGCTGTTTAGATAAGGCAAGCTAATGGAAAGACAGACCTCCCAGGCAGCTACAGTGAGAGGAGACAAGGCATTCTGGAATACCAAGACTGTGTTTTTTTAACCTCTTGGGTACCTGTTTTCAGATAAATTTCACATCAGAAAGCCTGCATGTGTAACATTTATTGAAGTTCTTCTAAGCTGCAGCAATTAGATTATTTAGGAAGACTAATAGACAGATTCAGTGCAGATTCAGAAGGAGAGGCAGAAAATGCACATGTAAAGGGATGCTGGGGCTGCCTCCTTTATACTAATGCTGTCTCTGCAGGAGAAAATGTATCAACTCAGCCAGCAAATGTAACAACTCAGCAGCACCGCCAGTTTAGTGCGGGAGTTCCCCGACCTATTATCGCAAGTGTAAACATTTATATGAATTAGCACACAAAAGTGTAAAATACCGATGCAGTGGTTTCCCTCCAAGATTTTTTTTACCGCAAATGTTTTATGAATAGAGCCCAATGTCTTTGTGCATCTATGGAATCAGGTCTTCAACTCCTCATGCTTATTAGGGATGATCACGGATATGCAAATTCTTCTGAGTTGATGCAAATGTTTGCACATTTTATGTGAATGTATGCAGTTTGAAAATGGACCAGTCAATTTAAACCCAGGCTTAAATTGATTGGTCCATTTTCAAGCTGCATATATTTGCATAATTTTGGAACTATTTGCATCTCACTGACCATCCCTAATGCTTATATCTGAAAATGACTATCTTATCTCCAGTAAAAAAAAAAAGTTGCCCTCTTAAAACAGAAGGTATATAAACGCCTGCTTAGCCAAACTACAGCAATGAAGGAGTGACTAGAGATGGCTCGCACCTCAGACTTTGGGTTCGCGGACCGCGGACGTGAACTTCCACCAAAGTTTGTGAACCGGCAAACCGCAATAGACTTCAATGGGCAGGCGAACTTTAAAAACTACAAACACTGTTTCTGGCCACAAAAGTGATGGAAAAGATGTTTCAAGGGGTCTAACACCTGGAGGGGTGCATGGCAGAGTGGGATACACGCCAAAAGTCCATGGGAGAATTACGGATTTGACACAGAGCAGGGTTATAATCCCTAAAGGGCAAGAATGACATTACATTCCTAAATTGGAGGCATAAAGTGCTTGAAAACATCTTGCGTGTGTATACATGGATCAGGTAGTGTAAGTAGTGTATTGCTTCACACTGAAAGACCAAACTAACTGTGTAACACACAGCAAACAGCTGTTTGTATAGTGATGGCCCCTGCCTCTGCCTATTACTTTTTACATATGGGGGGGTATGCAGTGGTACTAACAATATTTCATAATGGTAGACAGTGTGTGTAATCACAAAGAGGTGTGGTGTGTGTTGTGTTTGTGTGTGTTTGTGTGTGTGTGTGTGTGTGTGTGTGTGTGTGTGTGTGTGTGTGTGTGTGTGTGTGTGTGTGTGTGTGTGTGTGTGTGTGTGTGTGTGTGTGTGTGTGTGTTAAACTCAACACACACCATACAATCTTGGTTGTACAGATTTACCAAATCTATGTAGTATAAGGGCCAACAGATTGAAAATACCTTGAATGATTGAATGGATAAGCTCTTATACTACATGAAAGTGGTAAGATTGAACAACTAAGATTGTATGGTGTGTGTTGAGCCTTAGGCCACATACAGACATCAGACCATAGTCTTTGGAAAATGAAAGATCACAGACCAATCTTACCACCCTTCCTGTAGTATAAGAGCCATACTCTACACAGTCTTTTCTATGGAGCTGAACTCCCCATCAGGAAAAAATCTTTGCAAGATGCTGCACACACAGATGCTGTACAGACACAAAAGATCAGTATCTGCAAAAGATCTGTTCCTGCCAAAAATCCATTCCTGCAAATTGCAATGATAGTCTATGAGATCTGCAGATCATCATACACACATGATTTAACTGACATTCATCTGCAGATCAGATCCACCAGGATGGATTTTCAGATCTGCAGATGAATGTCAGTTAAATCGTGTGTGTATGATGATCTGCAGATCTCAGAGACTATCATTGCAATTTGCAGGAATGGATTTTTGGCAGGAACAGATCTTTTGCAGATACTGATCTTTTGTGTCTGTACAGCATCTGTGTGTGCAGCATCTTGTCAAGATTTTTTCCTGATGTGGAGTTCAGCTCCATAGAAAAGACTGTGTAGAGTATGGCTCTTATACTACAGGAAGGGTGGTAAGATTGGTCTGTGATCTTTCATTTTCCAAAGACTATAGTCTGATGTCTGTATGTGGCCTTAGTGTTACGGTGGTGCTCTGTTGACCACTCCACTGAGGTGAGAGAACCCTTAGAGTGCAGAGTCTAAGTGCTCACGGGTGTTCACCAGAGTGCCCTGCAAGGGACGATGGGTTTTCAGCTGCCTATTGTTCACCAGGTTGCACTCCAGAGTTCCCTAACAGTGGATAGGAGAACAGGGGACACCCCGATGTGGAGGTTAGTCTTGAAGTGTCTCGGAATGACAGGTAACAGGAGGACGTAGTAGTTAAACAGTCCGGGTCAGGGGCTAGCAGCACAGGTTCAGAACGTTTAGACAATCCGGGTCAGAGGCAGGCAGCAAGGTTCAGAACGTTTAGGCAATCCAGGTCAGAGGCAGGCAGCAATGGGTCAAAACGGTTAAACAATACAGGTCGAGGTGGGCAGCAGACAGGGAGGTCCAGAAACAAGCAGAGGTCAAACCAGAGGAGTGGAGATCGAGAGTAGTCAGGACAATCCGGATCAGCAACAGAAGATCAACAATATAACAACAGGGCTGGCGAACAGACACACTAGCTGACAGACAGATCAGTGCAGAGTGCTGTGAGCAGCTGCCTTTTATACTGCAGGGAGGCCGGCTCTGGAATTGGATTTGGCGCCATGCATGCATCATCACGTACGCCTGCCGCCGCGCATGCGTAGAACATGCCAGACGCCGCTTCCGTCCACTTCCGCACGTGTCTGCTGGCAACAGAGACCAAACCATCGCCAGGGACGCATGCGTACATACAGACGCTTCCGCCCAGAGCCCGACCCGGAAGTGCGACCCGCGGCAAACCACGGAGCTCCGATTCCCCTGCAGCAATCTGGCCAGGCTGCACGGAGGATCGTTCAAGGACCCCCCAACCAGGTGAGATCATTGCCGCATGACCCTGACAGCGTGTGTGTGTGTGTGTGTGTGTGTGTGTGTGTGTGTGTGTGTGTGTGTGTGTGTGTGTGTGTGTGTGTGTGTGTGTGTGTGTGTGTGTGTGTGTGTGTGTGTGTGTGTGTGTGTGTGTGTGTGTGTGTGTGTGTGTGTGTGTGTGTGTGTGTGTGTGTGTGTGTGTGTGTGTGTGTGTGTGTGTGTGTGTGTGTGTTGTCGTCTATCACTGGGCTGTGTACTTTAACACACACACACAAACTCAGAGATGTCCTATATAATACTTTCAATCACAAATACACTTGCAAGCCAGGCTCTGCTTAGGATACACAGTGCGCTGACTTGCTTGTAATAGTTAGAAGAGTATAGTGGAACTACAAGGCCCAGCAACTGACTGTGGCCTGTATGCAGTGTGTAACCCACACAGATATCAATAACAGATACAGTTGGAAGCTAAGCACAGCTTATGATGACAGACAGTGTGCTGGCTTGTAATAGAAGAAGGAGGATAAAAGAACTGCAAGGCCCAGCAATGACTGTGGCCTGGCCTGTATGCAGAGTCTCACAAAACAAAACAAAAAAGAATAGAACAATATGAGCCCTCAAAGCTAACTGTCCCTGTCTCTCTGTGGGCTGTATGCAGTGTGTCACCCACAAAGAGAGCTATGCCTTAGTAAGTTCAATAACACAGATGCTGTGGAAACATATGCACTGCTCTAATACAGTATGCAGTCACACAAATGCAGTGGAAAGATATGCACTGCTCTAATACAGTGTGCAGTCACACAGATGCAGTGGAAGGATATGCACTGCTCTAATACAGTGTGCAGTCACACAGATGCAGTGGAAGAATATGCACTGCTCTAATACAGTGTGCAGTCACACAGATGCAGTGGAAATATATGCACTGGTCTAATACAGTGTGCAGTCACACAGATGCAGTGGAAAGATATGCACTGCTCTAATACAGTGTGCAGTCACACAGATGCAGTGGAAAGATATGCACTGCTCGTAATACAGTGTGCAATCACACAGATGCAGTGGAAAGATATGCACTGCTCTAATACAGTATGCAGTCACACAGATGCAGTGCAAGGATATGCACTGCTCTAATACAGTATGCAGTCACACAGATGCAGTGCAAGGATATGCACTGCTCTAATACAGTGTGCAGTCACACAGATGCAGTGGAAGGATATGCACTGCTCTAATACAGTGTGCTGTCACACAGATGCAGTGGAAAGATATGCACTGGTCTAATACAGCGTGCAGTCACACAGATGCAGTGGAAAGATATGCACTGCTCTAATACAGTGTACAGTCACACAGATGCTGTGGAAAGATATGCACTGCTCTAATACAGTGTGCAGTCACACAGATGCTGTGGAAAGATATGCGCTGCTCTAATACAGTGTGCAATCACACAGATGCAGTGGAAAGATATGCACTGCTCTAATACAGTGTGCAGTCACACAGATGCAGTGGAAGGATATGCACTGCTCTAATACAGTGTGCAGTCACACAGATGCAGTGGAAGGATATGCACTGCTCTAATACAGTGTGCTGTCACACAGA